>NC_037599.1:25797049-25828495 GCF_003073045.1 Pomacea canaliculata | reverse complement strand
CATTCCACTAACTACTGCCTTAACAATGTACTCGTGGAAATAAGCGTGAATCTAAGCTGTTAGTTCTGGCTTAAATAGAAAGTACTTACTGGGAGAAACATATTTAGCTAAACCACGTCTAATATCTGAAGGAATTTTACTGCATGCGTCTTTAGCCAGTTTTCAGACTTCTGGTAAAATATTCTCTTGTATTAATGTACAACGTTCCATGATTGCCCTTATACTTTTGCTACTGTTAACAGGAGAGACGTACTGCAAGCGTGAGGACTACCTAGCATGAGTGTTTGGGAACAACATTACCGTCCTTTCTCTCGGAATGTCTTCACTGCGCGGAGACTCCATCTAGGCAGCTCACCGTGGTAAGTTTCAACCTCACCGACTTCCACCCGAGTGTGTCGCCTCAGTCCTAGCGACCGAGAAGACCACGCCGGTGATAGACGGCAGGCTGGTCGTAATTTAATCTTCACGCACCTAATTACCACTCTCGTTTTCCCGGCACACCTCCGCCATACACGTGCTCTCTTGTCGGAAAGTATACCCACATTAAACTGCCTTAACTACTTGACTCTAACAAAATTCACAAAAAGCACACCACCAGTGAAAAACTCGCCAATGAGCAGCCCGCTCAAATGTTCGCAAGGCACACATAAACCAAGTTGTCACCTGCCAGCAAGACTACACAAGCTGAGCGTCCGCCTCACTGTCCAGCTCCTTCACTTGAACGAAATCTCCGGGTGACTGCCGGATACGCTCTTGGCATTCTCATCGCTTCCGCGTTCCTGCCTTCACACCCGATACATAGCGCAGAAGCCCGAAGTAACACCGGAATTATTGAGAACTAAGACCCTCCACTCCTCGTGCGCTAGTGAGCCTTCCCTCAGCCCACCGCAGCACCGACTGCCCCCACCAGACAACACCAACTACGGGCGTGGCGTCGTCTTGTCTATCACCGCCTCGGCGCTAAAACTATCTTCCGAAAGAACCGAAAAGCAGCCTTGATCAACGTGGACACACACGGCCTTCTCCCTCCACCAACGCCCCTCACAGCTAATATTATTAGCATAATACTGGCACGGCGGCGGGCCGGTCAGGCAGACACTGAGCGCGGGCCGAATTGCGGGCCCGCGGGGCCGGCCCCTATCGCCCAGGATTCTGCCGTTTATTACCAACTACTGCCTGGTCGTCACACCAGGCACTCGATAACTGTACCGAACTACACAACAGTCCAGCGCGCTCTTGTCAGTGTTGAACGCTCCTCTCCAGCGTTCTATCCGTCTACCATTTCCGAGAATGCTCCGCGTCACTTTTCTCTACCGTCTGTCAGACAATAGATTGGACATCCTCCCACAGCGGATGTTGAAATGGTGTAACTACCATGTTATATTCTTCAGCGCCTAATAGAGTTTCTCCTTCATCTGCATCCTAATAATTAGTCTACTATTTTTAGTTACAGGCCGAACTCCTTGTCTATCACAGCGAACCAACATATCTCTGGCTCACCAATATGTACAAAACTCATCGAAATTTTTTATTATGGCACGACTGAGACTCAGCGCAAGCCTCAGCGACGAAGGCGAAATTGCCGGCTTGCCCAGGAGATGCAGCTGGTTACCCTTCTACAAGCAGTGTTAAGCCGATCTCTCGTGTGATTGTGAGCAATAGGGCACCCTGAAGAAAGAAAATCCCGCATGCCCGGACGGTCTGTTCTATAATATGGATTCCAAGGTAAGTCCACTTCTTTAACTACGTTCTAGCAATTCTTGTCCATGCGGTGTATTGCCTCCAACGACTTAATGCACTAGATCAGTCTCATTGAGAGGCTTTGGCCCGTGAGACGTGTTGGCTTCAGGTGCCACATGCTTGTCTTGTGTTATTTCTCCGGTCTTAGATGACTGTTACCACCCGGCGACGCTGCCAGGCTCCTCACTTGCGTTCTGTAAAGAAGTCCTCAGACAACGTCAGTACATTTGTGACCGCATACACTAAAGTGAGACGAGCAAAAATTAAACACACACCACACATTAAGAACGCAAAGCGACAGGGGTAGTAGCAGAGAACCGGTGCAATCAGAACAATTAAATGTAATATTAAACCAAAAAGACCCTTAATCCAGTTCACAAGGCTCACAAGCTTCGTGGACAAATAAACTGGACCCCTCTATTACACCAAATAAACTAAATATGCCAAAAAGACAACCAAACCGACATGAAATAAGTCAATGACCAAAATTAGGGCGCGAAGTAAAAAAGTTGCTCCTCCTTATCCTCACAGTATACACCATCTCCACTTTCTCGTCTATCTGGAGATGTTCAAACCAACAAGCATCTTCAATCGCCTGTAGGCCAGGATGCTTTAAGTTACTTTTATAGACATCACTAATTATATCGACGCGATTGCAGAGACACGACACGAAACCCAAACACCCTTATAGTGTAAGTGCCGAGGGCACAGCCTCAATACCTACAACAAGGATGCAGTTCTCAACCAGAAGTACCAAGTTCCCTTCCAGAGCCGCAGATAACTTTTGCTTGAGGCATTGCGGTAGTTAGTTGGTTTCGTGGACTGGTTAATGCTAGAATTTTCTAGAGAGTTAACTGCCTTTAGAGAATTGGCGAATAGGCATCCCAGCAGGTTTCACGCTTGATCATCAGCGCAAAACAACCCGCTCGACAAGGTTTTGCATATGCAACACCTATATCGTTGTAGTTTGGCTTTCTTATTGATCCCCCATGGCAGTTTGCACATGTACACCTGAATTCAATTTTAGCAAGATTTACTGGGTAATTAAGATGTAGCAAGGATGTGTAGGCCTTAGCATCACGACAACTTGCTTTCCTTGCTTGCTCACCTTCCCTTCTTTTTAAACTCGCCTGAGCTGTAACAAGAATTAAGCCTTCGACAGCAAATTTAAGAAAATGCTGGACTTCCACAACTATTCTATTTGCGAAAACGAAAACCTACACCTGTGCACTTACATTGGTTTTTCTTCCTTTTTAACTGCATGAATAATGCATGATTCAAGAGAAGACACTGTCTCTGCAAATAGTGCACCGACTGAGGGTGATCGTCACGTAAACTCGGAACACCCACAGAATCCAGAACAGGTCGTTCCAGTACTCACGCTCAGTTAATTTCTATCAAATGAACTCATGCACATACAGAAAGCACAAGAAGCAAGAGCGAGCCAGAAACAAGCATACACAGCACCTTATTCAACGTTGCAAACCACCGCAACCCACAGACGTCCTGATTTCTCGCCAATATAGCAAGTTTAGTTATAAAAGTAAATCCACTTCAGACACAAGGTCACAAACTAAGCACCATCTATCAAGCTGCGGCCATCACTTACTCCCGAGCACACGGCTGGATGGGAGTTTTACTCTTCTAAGAGCAGTCCACATTCTGTCAGACTCTCTGTTAGGTAGATTGCCTCGGAGACCATGGTCAATTATTAGATTGCTACATGTTCTCTAGAATTATTGTCTCGCAATTGTTACTATAATCCCTTGGAAAGTCGTGTGAAGCAGTTTAAAAGACGATAGAGGACCAGAATCTCGAGAACCTTGATTGCAGAATACGAAATAGGCCTGCAACGGCTAGGCGCCAGAGACATTTGTCTGCAAGCATTGGCACGTGTGAGTAGCCTCCTTGCATCATGTAGACATTAATGTCCGCAAGGCGCGCTTTCTTTCCGTTTGTTCGATGCTCCACTGAACCTTGCGTACTAACATTAAAGTAAACTTGGATATGGACGAGAGAAACACAACCACCCAACTTTTACACAAAGTGCTTTCAACACAGCCAGCAGTAGCTGAACACATGCAGGCATCAAGAAGCACGAGACCACTGCCTCCCCAGCACGCTACCTCAAGCCACTCCATTCGTCTCTCCTTCCATCCTACTCCTCCATAACTCCGCCTTCGTCCCACCCATCCCATCCCTCACCCACCTCCGAGCCATACCACCTCTACATGAAAATTACTTTTCGTCAAGCACATTAGTCTAACCAACAAGAAGTCCCATGCATCCGTACATCGAACTTTTAAAAGCTAACTGGCTTAAATGACATATGACTACAGATAATGGGACACGTGTCTCGCATCTTTCGCTTAAAGAAAATTGAGATGTTTATTTTCATCAATTGTTTTGTCTGTGGTTGTAGCAGAGCGTGTTAACACCAAACCAACGGATGTATTTACAAACGACACGATTGAAAGAACCACCCAGGAACTGGAGGAAGTCTTGATCGCCTTCAGGAAATCCCCATAGACCTGAATCCTGCTGCACGGTTTCGTGAGACGTATTTTGGAGGCAGGTTATTAACCATAACATAACCTTAGCCACTCCATCGAGTACCCAGCCGTCGCAGTTGTACGGGTCTCGGCTTTTCAAGATGATGCTCCATTATGCAGTAGCCAATAGTCCCGATACGACGCCTAAACCGCTTCACGACAGTGTTACATACAAGACAGACCGGGAACAATCAACGTCTAGTAAACACTCCATCGGACTTAATGGCTGTACTATTATGTATCTGAATCCGTTGTATTAGAAATGAAAGATCCCGGGTTTCGACTTTTACAAATAAATTTACTTTATACTCACTAATCTTTTTAGCTGTTACGACTTAAATTACTGTCTAGTGAAGACAGTTTGTTTATCCTGCAGCTAGTGTTTGTCAACTTTCTTCGTTTATTTCTAAACATGCATTAAATTTTTTAATTGTATCCATCTGTTTTAATATTTGAATAAAGGTTCTAGATAGGAGATTTTTTTACAAAACCAAGAATATCCCATGTCATGATTTTGCGAGCAGAACACATAAGCTCAAGTACAACATCTTCTCGAAGTTATTACTGCATTCAAATAGGACAAGATGTTTACTGATAGTTATCCCTGAGAGCATTTGTACATTTGTCGCTAATACATGATTTCTCCAAAAGTGTTTCATATTTACAATTCCAACATTATATTGCTAAATATTTATTTTTTTATACGTCTTGCAAAGGGCGAGCACACACTCATCTATCTTATAGTTCCATTTTTTGTCTGTGCGGCGGCGGGGGGAAATATATCATTTTTTTACCCCAGAGTTAAATGTGAAGCACTCTGATTTGACACCATTTTAATTTAATATCTTTTATATTAGTCATTGCTTTAAAAATTATGACATGCCAAATCAAACATTTCTGTTTACGTTTCTCGTTAAATTTCAAACAATGTGTAATTTGTGTGTTCTACATTCATTTTATTATAGTACACCGTCTTGCTTCTTTCTGTATTGATGGAATTACCTCTTCTAGGTTTTGTTTGTATCATATGTAAACCAAAAGGGAAGATAATTCTGTTATAAATTTATAGTCATTCCCGACTTAAAAATTTTAAATGTCTTATGGCCCTTATTACTTACGACCATTAAAGAGACAAAGCTTATGTTAACATCATAATTTATTTTGAACACCTTGGTATGTTAAGAAGTTTCCTTTTTTATTTATTAAGTGTCCAATTAAGTTTTTATTTTTTCTCCACCTTTCTCCTATATAGACTTGGCTTACATTCCAATTATGTTACTCACAAAAGATAAGTTCTCTCACAAAATTTCTTTGTTTTTTGATCCAATATACACCTCTTATTACTATTCTCCATTACATTGGTGTTAACTGTCTCTTTAACCATCTTTTGTACAGTAATCTAAGTTTAGCAAGCTTACTATCCAACAACGTTTATTTTAGATAGTTCTTTAGACAACATTATTTGTAAAACCAACATGCCAAGAATTGCCACTTTTTTCTGGCACATTCCACAGCATCCTGTAACATATTGTAAGAACTTAATCGGTAAAAAATTTGTTTGCTTCCCCAGCCATCATTGCACTTGATTTTGTCGGTGTTTAGTACTAATCAGATATCTTTCAAAATATGTTTTTATATATCAAGAATAAATCATAGTTTCTTCAAAAGACATTCTGTGATCTTCCAAGGTTTAAGTTCTGTATCATCTCATATTGTGCTATTTTACTTTCAGAGTTGTGGATTTGCGTATACCTTTTATTATTTGTTTTTCATGATCATAGTAGTTCAGAATTCTACGCACAGAATGAAAAAATAAAGTGAGAATGCGCCCTACCTGCGTCCTCTCTGTCGAATTGGGACACCATGTTGATAATTTCCCATTCGCTGACGAACACTTTGGTTTTGAGATTTGTATAAAAGGTGGTGAATTCTTGCCACTTCAGAGAAAAGAAGGGCTTAAGCCACAAAGGAATGTAGAACATCAAGCATAAAACTCCAACCAATACTATCGGTGGCTTCTCAAAGTCCAGCATATTCGTAAAGCAGGCTGTCCATTGAATGTCAAAATATTCTACTCAGGTCATATATGCTCAATATTATCCTCCAAGATATCTTCCATGGAAAAAAACTACGCCTGATAGGCATGAATAAGAGATCCTGGTAAAACTTGTTCTCGTTCTGTTTGTAATGCATGCTGCACCAACCTTATCTATCATATTTATGAGAGTGATTGGCCTCCAGTCTTGATTTGATCTCTGGGCTATCCATTTAAAAGGATATACATATAATTACACTTTCGTTCTAGTGTAGCTGATAACTCCTTTTAGAAAGCCTTTGTTTAGGGATCTAACAATGAAAGGACCAAGCTGTTTTCGAAAAAAACCTTTAAAATACTCTACAGTAAATCCATCGCCTCCCTGGGCTTTTTTATTAAACAATACTTTGTACGACCTGACCTGCTTCAACAAACAGTGATAGTTCCTCCTCTAGTAAATTAAGTTCAAGCTCGGTAAGTTTTTATTATAATCTTCATGGATGTAAAAAAAAGTTGAAGTCTTGAATTGCTCGTTCCGAAATACAGATTAGAGAAAAAAGCTTGAACCTAAGTTCTTATTTCTTAAGACCTCGTGGTGCTTTCCCATTTTGATTTTATAAATTTTCGAATTTGTTTGCTTACATAGTTGCGTTTTCCTAATGATCAGAAATATTGACTGACTTTCAAGTTCTTTAATTTTTTTCTTCATTCAGCCTCCCTTTGTCTTCCAGCTGTTTTAAGATTATTTTTCTAATATTTTTGCCTTTTCCTTACTTTTTTCTCACTTGCAAAAGCTCTCTGTTTTTGTTCTGATTTTTCATGTTTCATAGTGTCTAGAAAGATTTTGGTCAGATACACAAACTGCCAATTCCATCAAGGAATATTTCCTAATATTCGTTTCATATGAAAGGTTGAGCGTTCGTCTGTAACTTCTCTAATAACAATATTTATTTGAGTTTAGATAATATTTTTTCTTTTAAATGTGATAAATTGAACTTCCATAAATTAAATATCCTTTTTTCTTCTGTGTTGCTTAATGATAGAGTGATCAAAGAATGGTCAGTTCAATATCCTGGAGTGATATCCACAGTCCACAGGACTGATGAGACGCCAGTATCGAGGAAGCTACACGGCAACCTGGAGGACCTGCGGCGCACAGCATCATTTGTGCAGGAGGCAAGCGTGTCCATTTGAGTGAACGAAGAAAGAAGAAGAAGAAAAAGAAGAAAGATATCCACACATCCACAACAAGATCTGAAAGTGGTCCTGACATAAGGAGGAATTCCAATCTGCTTTGTTGAAGGGGCCTTTTGTCCACCAAGTGTATCATAGTGCTTCTTGATTTAGTTCACGCCATGTCAACCAGGTCTAAATTTGTCATCATCTATATCAATTTGTTTGCCCTCTTGTATTGTTGTCATGCTTATAATTATTATAGTCTAGCTGAAAATTCAAAAACATATTCCAAAATCACCTCCAAGAACAATATCATCTATACCAGACCTGGGCATATGCCGGCCCGCGGGCCGGAATCCGGCCCGCCTCCTGTCTCTGACCGGCCGCCCGCTGGCCCCCCCGCCAAGTATATATACTATATATACGTATTGGGTAAAACTGAGTTAACTATATTAGCCTCCGGCCCTCTAAAACCATCCCAATTTCTCATGCGGCGCCCCTTGGGAAAAATTAATTGCCCACCCCTGATCTTATACCTAATTGCCTCACACACTTTACAGTAGGCAAGTCAAAGTGAGGGTACCCCGATGGCCACACGAGTCACATTTGTTTTGTCATAAGGACCGCACAAGACAACTAATTCATTTAAGTCATATAATAAAGATTGTTGCAGAATACTTCTATTACTTAAACTTAGAAACATACTCTACTACTTTCTATTGCAGTCATTGATTGTAAACAATAAACTTCGGACGATTCATTTAATTTGTAATTAACTCCCCATTTTATTAAAACGAAAGAACTAGTTTTTTCAATTTATATTTTACAGTTGTTTTACAAGAATTTTGATGACTTTTGATCCAGAGATACAATAATTAATCGAAGAAATCGACTGAAAGGAAACATTTTATTTCCGAGATATAATATTCTATTTGCATAACTTTTGACTTTCGCTCTGCCCATATCATCAACAGACCGTAAAGAAAATGTGTACTAAGGTAAACACAAATTTTATATTTCACAATATTCACGACAAAATTAAGGCTAACGACGACACTACGGTTTCTTATCAATAGGGTAGACACTTTTCACATCTTTTTATCTGATTCTAATTAAGCTTCAATAGCTGCAATAAGGGATGAAAAAAAAATATTATGTTACAACTTAGTAAAAAAAAACAAATTTAGCTACGCCTGCGGAAATGTAGTAATTTATTCCCAAAAGATACATTTGAATACAACACAATTCTGAGGAGCTGCTGAGAGTACAGAATTTAAAAATCATGTAGCGACATAAACATGGTTGGTTTTCACAAAATCTATCACGAAACTTCATTTGATAAACATAGTAAAACTCATCTTATAAATAATATTTAATGGTCAATATTACTCGAAGTGAAAAAGTTCTGACTGTCCTATTGAATCTTAGAAGCCAACTACAGAAACATTATACCCAAATGTCCATTTATCTTGTTCTGATCGATAACTAACAATAATACATTGTTACGTTCTGATCACACAAAATAACACTCGTGTAAAGAGACGCTTCGCATAAAAGGTGTCCTCTAATATTTAGCAACAGTAGACGAATGTATAGAAAATGCCATCAAATGAACTCTTTTCATAAAGAAAAGCGTACATTTTGGGGATATCTCGAAATAAAACGATGGACTACTATGTGGAAAGGCATTCACTTGAATTAAAAAAGTTTCAAAAGCAAAGATTAAGCAGTTACCTTTCAATTACTTGTAAATTAAACCTGTCACGTAACACCTCATTAATTATAGACTCTAGCAAACTGATTTGCTTTCTTTTTCGAGTTTGCTACCACAAAGCTATGAAGCTTCCTTCGTTGAATTAAGGACATCCTTAATGTGATCTGCAAATAATTTTTTCTTGTGCTCTGGCGTTAAATTTTCGATTAACCAGAGAGTGTGGCCGCCTTTCGCCTCTTCACTCATTTCACATAAAATGTTTTCCATTTCTTTCACTCGCTTTGGAACAGAACGTACCGCCTCCATATCCATAGTAACAACAAGTTTCACGTGCTGCCTGAGGTTCTCCTCGATGAAGTCTTGAAATCGTCTGAACAGTTCGAGGTCTTCAGTCGTCGCAATGGACTTCCTGACGAAATAAAAGATGGCGTGTGGACCGGGACGAGTCACTTCCAACAGACTCCTTAACTGCTCCTCAACGGGCCTTGATATTCCCGGTGTATCAAATACCTTCAAGGAAAACAACGCAGTCGTGTAACAGCCATCTTTGTTTCATTGATTCTCTCAGTGTATCTTTACCATCACGAGCAAAGTGATGACAATGACAATGACCAACTTCGTCAATACCAGTGGGAAATTATATTAGTTTATGACGATGCTTGTGAGATTTAACAAAATTGTGCAGATATACTGTTTAGAAAAACTCACAGCGCTTAAGTGTGTGTTATGAGGGAGATAGATGAGGCTGGAGATTTGATGCTGAGACCATTACACATACCCATGATGGTTTATTTATTGTAACCTCCTGTTATGCAAAGTGTCAACCACATCAAACCTGAATATCATAACAACATACAGCTTGTTGTGACCCAAACTCACCTGACACCAGGTGTCGTTAATGTAGGTCAAATAGCTGACCGTCCTGACAGTCTCTGTGCCGGCCTGAAACACTGGTCTGCCTACGATGGCATCGCCACCTGAACTCTTCCCGCTTTTAGGGGGTCCAAGAAGAAGAATCTTCTTTATTTCTCCCTCATTTTCTGTTGATTATTATAAAAAGATGCTAATAATATTCGCAAAATTTACATAAATTATAGTACATCGTGCAATACATTAAAACAAACTGCAAACCATGGCTAGTACGTGGCTAAAGCCACATTGAACAACAGAGCACGCTTAGTTTATTCATTTAAAATAATTATTATTGCCTGTTACTAAAATCGCCGACCTATCCTGCCCCACAATGTCTTGTCATGGGGGCAGTGTGTGACATTTCTCTCAGTCCGTTGCTACATGGGCGAACTCTCTAATTATCTGCCTACACTTTGCCTCTAAGGCGCTGGTCTCCCGTACATTAGAACTTTCTCTAGACTATCTCAGACATGCAGTGTGTGTGTTGGAGGGGGGCTTGTTAATTAAAATAAATGTAAGTGCTTAGGCCAGAATATTATATTAATTTAAACTATGATATAGAGTTACAATTTTAATCATATCTCAAAATACCATAAAATAAAATCGTTATCGTAGGGACGAGAAAAGCACTCTGTAACTAGACACAATAAGTTCTGAAATGCAGCAGCATTGATTTATAAGCATCCTGTTTGTAGAGCTTTAAAAAAGCTGATAAAAGCACTTACCAAGAGTAGGTACGAAGGTCATCAGGTGCATAATATGTTTCCTTTTTTTTTCTTCAGCATCATCTTTTCTAAACACAAGATAGCGATTGTCTGCGTCCTTCAGTACCTCATGCAACTCTATGCACGCGTCCTTCAGTTCCTCCTTGATGTCTCTGTCCAGCCGCTCACCAAAGGTGAAGGCCACGGTCAGCCTTGGGCAGAGGTAGTCATCTCTCAAACCTTTCTTTATCTGTTTGTAAATCTGGAACTCTTTGGGTCTATAGCGTACATCACAGCGGATAGTCAACAAGATGACATCAGGTTGAAATGTCCGCCAGCTGTGGATCTCTCTGTCCACATCTTTGTCATCGACAGACATGTTGCTGAGGTCAGAAGTGTCAGTCACCTGACAAATTATTATTGACTGTAATGAGCACATTATATTCATTACAAGCATGATATATTGCATTATAATAATAATTGCGTATAATAATTCTTTTGCATTATGATTATTAAATGTTCTAACTACTACGTATCATGTTTAGCTTACAATACTCGTCTGAAAAGACCAACGGCACATAAAATTAAGGACGGCGACACAATAAGATGAAAACAAATAGGCACGAAAATAAAGAATTTCGACACTTGTCATTGTGTTTTGTCATTGTGATCTGTGGATATTTTAAAGGAAATACTGTTGTTGATAAACCGTAACTGTCTTACTGTAATGTTGACTCCGTATCTTCGAGCTGATTGGGTTTTAGGCCGTGTGGTTGCTGAAGCAAAACCTCTAGTGACACAGAAGGCGGAGTAGTTCAGGAGAGAGTTGCCCACTGTGCTTTTTCCATTTCCAGTCTTGCCGACGATCAGTACATTAATGTTATGTCCTATAAAATCATTTGTAGATTATATATTTATTATGGATAATGAACTCTCTTCCCCCTACCTTCGTTGTCTCCTCCCTCTATCTCTCTCAACACTTACGTGGTTCATCAGGAAACAAAGACAGTTGTCGTATGCTGGCTTGGGATGTGTTGTCTTTATGGATGTGATGGAAGTCTACCTGGGACAGCTCAGGTGTAGACTCCCACAGGAGATTTTCCGCACACGTTTTCTGCTTGCCTACAAATATCACGATTTCAACTGCATTGGAGAACTGATTAGCGAATAGTGGAGACTAACATTACCCCACAGATATTTTAAACTAACTTTGAACATGTTACTGAGTTTATCCAAACAGCATTCTTAAGAAACTACTTTCAGTAAGCATCAAATAGAACAAATAGATTGGTGATTACTAATACCCACTTATGAAAATGGTACCGAGTTTGTCCAAACTGCATTATTAAAGAATGTATTTTCTGTAACCATCAAATAAAACAAATAGATTGATGATTACTAGTATCCAGTCACGATAACTACAAGGAAAAATATATTTTCTTTATTATGCTTTCAACAGATAGTTGAAAATTACCTTTTTCTGACACAAAGTCGAGGATTTTGCTAAAATGTTTCTCTTTATCTTCTTCTTGATCGTCAATGCTGAACACAATATACTGTTGTCTTGCATCAGTCAGAACATCCTGTAGCTCTGGGTAAACTGATTTCAGCTCATCCTCTATGTTTGTGTTTAGCCTGTCCCCGAAGGTGAAGGCCACAGCTAGCCTTGGACAGACGAATTGTTCCCCGAGAACTCTCTTTATCCGTTTGTATATCTGATGTTCCTCTTGTGTATAGCGGACATCACAACGAATGGCCAGCAAGATAAGGTCAGGATCGAAATCCGACCATTTTTTTATTTCATCATCTGCAGCTTTACCTTCCAGCGTAAGGTTGCTGACATCAGGAGTTTCAATCACCTTAAAAAGAAGTTCCATTTACAGCGCCTTGAGAAAAATATAGGATAAATATTATTATGCCAGGTAAAAACTATTTACTACTATTGTCTTCAACCCCAAACCTACTTTGATTTGTTATTATTAAAAGTGATTTGAGACCATCGAAATTTTATTTTTTACTGCTTCGCATCGCAGCTTAAGTACAGTACTTCATTTATGTTAACATTACTATTAAAACAGTTTGCAATTAATATAACCAGACTCAAGCTACTTACAGAATATAAATATAATCGTTTTTCGGCCCAATGTTTTTCAGCCTTGTCTTTTAACTCCTATAATTTAACAGTCTAAAACAAAAAATAATGTTTCAGAAATTCCAAGTAGAATCGCTATCACCATATCTCACTGTAATATGTTTGCCTTGTCTACAACCACTCCTGCTTTCCTCCTTTGTACAGGATGAGGACAGCCCAGTGGTGACATGAAAGACAATCTTGTTCAGAATGGAGTTGCCCACCGTGCTCTTTCCGTTTGTAGTTTTGCCGATGATCAGCACTTTTTGTTTGTCCTTTTCTTGTCGCCTAAGATCTCTTTCATGGCCTGCGAATTTCAGAAAAAATAGTCCTTATGGGAATTCAAAAGTATATTTACTAGCATTTGTACGCCAATATCAAGGATCTTCATATTACGCATGTAAACTAAAACCCATGGATAGATGTGCGTGCACATAATTTTATGTGTAAACGGATATCTTCAGAAAAATAAGTATTGAAAACTTTTAAAATACGTTGCATATGAAAAGGGAGATACTTTTATTATAAGGCGTATTGGTTGGTTACTCGTTACACTAACGTTGTTACCAATGAAACACAATACGCTCTTAACTCTTCAAAGACTTGTCAACACGTACTTAACTCATCAAGGTAGCACAACACCTGGTCGACACGCTTCTGTTGCTCGCTGACCCCGAGTGTGGGGTCAAAGATGACGTAGCGATGGCCGGCGTAGTCTAGAATCTCCTGTAAACCTTCATGACTTTTCTTCTGGAGTTCCTCTTCACTCGGTGCTTCCTTGTCTCCAAATGTGAAGAGCACCACGAGCCTCTGCCTAATAAATTCCTCGTTCCACAGACCCTTGACTCTAGTGAACCTCCGTACAGCGTCATTGAGGTCCGCGGGGCTGTAGCGAATAGTGAACAGGATGAGGTGAGGGTCTGGACACATGCTTAGCCATCTTTCTAGTTCACTTTTCGCTTTATCGTCGTTGTTTAGGTTTGAACTACAGATGTCGGGCGTGTCTAAAACCTTGACAGATAATAACAGCAAGAATGATAATTTATGGAATTCGCTACATAGTCAAAGTTAGCACATTTAATGTGCGTGTAAGTGTTTTAGTCGAAGCATGGGATAACACGAGAAAGCACCCGGTCGAAAAGAAAGAACAAATTATATAAACGATAAAGAAAAGAAAAAAATGTATCTGCTCTATTTATTACATTTGGGATTCTTATAATGTGACATTGAGTTGTAATGTTTAAATTAAGGAATCTTTCAAAAAATACAGTTGATCTTCAATTAAAAACACAAAATACCAGTAAATGTCTGTCTTCCCTGTCATTTTCTCCAATCATTGCTGCCACTGTTACGGAACTGAAGAGATTAGCGTTTGACACTTGAAAGTGGTCCTTGCCAAGAAGAATATTTCCAGCTGTGCTCTTCCCACTTCCAGGAGCTCCAATGATGAGGATTTTAAATATTCGGTCGTGAAGACATTGAACCTCACTTGTGTCATCTTGAGTGGAAGCTGCGGGTATCATACAACCCGACTGTCTATGGTTGCAAGAAATGGTTTTTGTGTCTACTTCCATTTCTTGGTAAGTAATCTTATCTTCTGCAAAAATAAAGTAAGCTGTCAATCATTGTGATATCCTCGTACACTAATAACAGCCATTTTAGTTCAATCAGACAAAAGCCCTGTCAAGCCAATCTGGGAATAATTATCACAGCATCGATACTGGACATAAACTAATGTTGGACAGTACAAGGTGTGATATTTCCGGACTTTCTATAAATTTTAAATTTATGCAATTATAACAGTTTAATGTATAGAATAAAAGGCATGAAGGATAAGTATTTTTCCTCAAGCTGTAGTTTTAATCAAAACTTTACATTTGAGCGTAGTGCACATTCCATCAAATGCACGCGGGTTGTCAGGAAATAAGCAGTTTGTTGAGTTTTATTGCAAATAAGTGAACACTATTTACCCTTTTCGGTTAAATCTTTGGGGGAAGCTTCTATGCTTATTTTGGGCTCGGTTCCTGAGTACCAAAACTTTGTTCCATGAGTGGATTACTCTAAACAAGAGATGATTCCTTTCAGTAGTAATCAAGTCCAAACTAAGACTAAATAATGTTAACTGCTGGCACAGTGATGACAAACGGTCATTAATATAGCCATTAGAGTTTAATTTAATGCCTGCACACTGACAGCATGTGGGTTTTGGTGTATTTCGACAATCTCTCACTACACTATTTAATTCTTGAAGGGTCGGCGATCCTACAAGAAAGGGGAGCAACACCATATTTTTGTGAGTGCAGCACAGCAGTTGCGTAAACATTGCTTCCCTTTGCTTATTTATTTTTATATTTCATTCTCTGGTTTGACTTAGTGAAAAACAGATAATTTAAGAAATTGTTTAAAAGAAATACAGGAAATCCAGATAACACTGAAAACAAAATGCAGCCAAATCACTAATCATTTATGACTTGCATTCTTTATTGTCTGTTCTCTCGCCATTTTTTCCTCAGTTTCTCTGTCCAACCTGCTTAATTCTCCTCGCCTATTTGCACTTCGTCTTTTCGTAACAGCCGTTAACGATGTAATGCTCAAACATGAAAGCTAATACTTCATACAGCCTCTACTCTATTGCACTATGTATGTGCATCTCAAAATAATTTTCTTCCTGTTTGACTAAATCTTTCGTACAGTACATTAACGATAATGATCACTAGAGAACATCAACTCAATTATCCGATACTCACATTCAGACTTGAAGGAATCAACACAGCTTTGTTCGCATTCCGAAAGCTCAAGACGATTCACAGCAGCCGACACACCCTAGAGCTGAGAGATTTTCGGGAAATACACTTGACATGAACTACTCCGTTGTTGACAGCAGGCGCTGACGGGGTCAGAGTTGACCTCCTCTTGTATAAGTCTTTCTTGCTCGCACTTAGAATCACACTTCTGTAGATAAGGACACAGCTGTTCTACTCTTTGTTTCGAAAATTAATGATTGTTTTTCCCTTGTAAATCATCTAAATTACTGCCAGAAAAATGTATGTCAGTGCTGTTGAATATCAAGGTCGAGGTCGAGGTCGGTGTGGGCGGGGCTTCAACGGCAACTGACGTCTTGTGCCCGCCTACTGGGTGTAGATTGACAGCAGTGGATACAATACTTGAATACTTCAAGTTGCAGAGAATGTAGAACAAAGATGAGTTGCTACCGATCCAAAGTGAGCATAGATAAAGCGGCCACTATCTGTAGAAGACAGAAAACTACTAGAACACTGAGCTGCAATGATTCCCTTTCTCTAGCAAGTGACATGGGTCAAGGTCACAAGTTGACGATTGACCTCATTAGGAGACAAAGTCTGACATTGTGTCAGCAGTGACATGTCAGTACAGACATGTCAGTCTGCAAGTCAAGAGGAATGTCGCCATGCTTGTCATTTCTGAAAACCGATCTCTTTCTAAAAGTAATAACAGGTGATTGGCACGAACACACACACACAGATCATGATTTTTACCCTCATAATATTGTGGAAAATTTACTGATCGCTAGTAGGCTACCTGTTACACTTTTTGTGATTGTAAACATCTATTGGTATACACCCAGTCACATAGCTACACCATTTGTATGTCTTTAAACTAGTTCCATGTCTACAATACATAACTTCTTTCACCTTCTCCCACCACTACCTTTGTCACCGCCATGTAGATTGCTGTTATAAGAGTTTTGTCCTACCTGCTCCATACTGTGGGAATACACGAGTGGGGTGAGTCACTCATCCTAAGGTAAGAAATGTTGTTTGAAATAGAGAAGCTGTTTGTGCAAGCACCCCCATCTAAATCAAATGCGCATCCGTTCTCATAATAAGTATATGTACTGGAGGCTGTCCTTCAAACATCTAAGGAAAGATTGTCCTTGTAATTATTGTCCCGTCGTCATGAATAAAATTATGTGACTAACGTGTATCATAAAATGAAAAAAAAAAAAAAACCACGTTCTTACCATTCATGACTGTCTGACCTCTCTGTTGACAGAAAAATATGAAAGATTATCGACAGTTACATTCACAGTGCAAGAGGATAATAGTAAGCAGCAGAGTGCACTTTGACTATAAAAAAGATTGATTGATGGATTGATTGATTGATGGCATTGAGAACAGCGAATTGAAATCCAATCGTACTTGTTCTTCACACCAGACACATGCACCTTCTGACCAAATGAATGAAAAAAAGGAGAGAAAGAACGTTCAACTACCTCTAAACCATGCAGTTCTGAGGACATTCGACTGTTGAGTCTTTTTCTCTCTCTGTTCACGGAATTTCAGCGAGATCACAGTTTCCAAGTGACAGGTTAAGCGCATCAAGTTTGCTCTGCACGTGTGGAAGAACTGAATGAGGTAGTCCACTCCGTACTTTCCTACCAAGGGCCTCTCTCGAAACCGTTAGTGTTGTGGCCCTCAGCTTAGCGCGTGTTACAATTCACACTTCTTTACAATATAGGACCAATGGGGAAATGTTAATAGGACCACTCTTGGCCTAAGATTGGCTAAGTCTTGATCGAATTTTGACATCAATGTATCGCCCATCTTGTCCAATATTGGACCAGTCTATATAACAATAGGCCAATCTTAGGCCAATCCTGCATTGCCCAAGATTGCAAGAAAACCCCACATTCAACCAATATTGCCTCAATGAGGTTTTTGGTTATATTTGGTCCATATTAACCCTATTTTACTGCAGTGTTGTAGATAAAAACAGCTTGGTTTAATGCATTTAAAACATAGTCATTCGTTTTGGTCTGTAAAACGTCCTTCAGTTGACAAGTCATTAAAATAAGAATAACAATAGCTATTTACTTGCGAGTTGTTCTATATTATCAAAATATATATTCAAGCACACACACACTCTCTTTGACTAAGCTATCGGTGGCTCTTAATCTTTATAACTACCTCGTGTTCAATTGATGCCTGTGTGTGTGTGTGCATACGTTCATGTCACACAACATGGCTAAATGACCTGTCAGGACCTACCATAAGTTTCTAGTCCAGTAAGTCATGTGTCTGGAGACAACGAATGTATTGCTAGGTCATCTCTCCTGAATATTTCGAGGCGCTTTCGTGTGTTGGGCGTCGACACTTACAAGTACACACGAGGCCAAATGCCAGCAGGTAGAGACAGTTTCTCAGAAACCAAAGTGTGTTTACTACTGCTGGCGCCGCAAACAGACATCTGACCCAGTGGTTTTCTGAAAAACAGTGAAGCATGTTCGTCAATGATAAATGCTACCTGCATGTCATATCATGTCACGTGATGTCATGAATATTGATGATATCGTTGGACCTCAGTGAAGGCAATTATTCATCTCTAGCGTATGTGTGCTGTGCTGTGTACTGAGAAAATTTGAGCCGCATGTGTCATCTGGCTAAATGTAGAGAACACAGAAGTATACAATAGTAGACAATAGAAGTAGACTGGACAGAACAGCTGCACAAGTAACAGAGGCCTGAACACAGCATCTCATGTGAGTAGTCTCGACCTCTCGCGAATATTAATCGTTTATGCTCACTGTCAGTCTTTCTGTCTGTTTGCCTGTGTGTGTATGACTGTGTATGCGTGTTAGAGAGGTCTCCATGCGTCAGCAGGTTCACACAGAGGTGCGATGCGATATTTGGGATTTCTATTCAGACCCTCGCGTCAACTGGGTTGAGGCCAGAGTCTAGTCATCGTCGAGCACTCGTCTATTTTGGTCTCCACTGGGATGTCTGTATTAATAGAAACCTCCTTGACTACCTTAACATCCTGTACCCTTAACAGCTATCGACTCTTGGATGTTGTGAGTGAGTTTTTCAGTGTGTGTTTGAGAGACAAAGAGATGCACGCGAGCGCGAGCACATGTTTCAATGATGTCTGTCTAAAATTGTTGTGTGTCGGCGATTATTTTGCTTATTTTTTGCGTTTGCTTTCCGTACTTGACTGGACTGGCATTTTGTTTTTGTTGGTATTTATTGTGTGGTCTGAGCTCAGCAGCAGTTTGATTGAAAAATCGGGTACCGTCTCCGGTTGAGCGAGTGGTTGTGTGTTGTGTTGGCTGTTTGAGCGTGAAAAGCCTGCATCCGGCCACGCTGGGGCGGTTACCCGACAAAATTATGATTTTATTTAATATGTTGCCATCTTATGATGCTGGATAGAGATTTTTCGTTAGGTGGTCATGTAAGAGTGTTGATGTATCAATGGGATGACCTCGAATTTGTCTATAGTGCATGCAAAGTGGTTTTGTTATTTTCATTCGTAAATGTTTAGCACCATACTATATTTTGCAGGAAACTAAATATTTCGAAGGTTATGAACAGCGCTTTTCTCTAGAGTACCGTCAAGTATCATCAGATCGCTGGACAAAAAAGGTACTACCTCTTATCCGTCTTCAAATCTGCATGATTCTAAAAATGTTTTTAGTATAATCTCGATTTCTCTTGTTCTCTTTTCCGACAATTTACAAAATGACACAATCTCAAATATGGCCGTTCCCTAGGTGTCCCGTTATTCCTGTATCCCTAGTCCAGGTATCGTGAGCCACTCATTATCTTAACCAACACACACCGCACACTACACTCGTGTAACACACACTCGCCACTTATCTCGCCCCACAAAGTCTCTTGTCACGTGAGGGCCCTCCGATGTTGCTGACGTCCAAGAATCCGTTGACGTCGCTCCGTCGATCGTAGCGACCTCCTTCCCGAGCGAGGGGACTGCCGTGTGTCACCACGTGTCTCTCTCGTCCTGTAGGCCGGACTGCTGTCTCCCCAGTTGTCCTTTTCGATCACATACACATCTGTTTCCCTTTTTTTACATCGTTTGTTTTCCAGTAAATAATATTCAGCGTAAAAACCATTCTCAACAGGCGCAGTGGCATTGTTAACCACGATGTGTGAAGGAGATCTTAGTTTGCTGCATGTATCAATCATCTATCCTCATCATCAGAAGATAGTGACTATTAATTGTTTAAGTATTTTAACTTGCAATTAGATAATATAGATAGGAACTATGTGTTGTTATATAGTTCATAGAGAATGATAGTGATATTTTATTTAGCTTTCACGGCGCTAGTAGGGACTTTAGGATTTTTTGAATTGGCTCAGCAGGAGGGTTTGACGGAGCGTTTTTGTGATGGGACTTAGATTGCGTTGTTGTTATGCCTTTTATGTAGCCATTTATAGTTTTGTGTGGTAAGGGTGGTGGCAGTGAACGGTGAATCAACACTAAAGATATAGATCTATATAACATATTAAAGATAATGTTCCAAAACACTATTATTAAGGTGGTCGCCATATGTTGTGAGCGTGTGTAGGTGGTTTCGGAATTGGTGCCGGTACTTGTATGCCATTATGTCCAGGCTCGCGTTAGTTGTCTCCCAATCTTTCTGACCTCGGCTGTTTTAGCGAGTGCCCTTGGACCTGATCCAGGTGACAACAAAGTGGGGTTCTTAAGCTGCATACGTCGGGTCGGCCATGAGGAGTTAGCGGAGTCGGTAAAGAGTTCCAACAGGGAAACAGTATTCCTGTCTGGCGCAGTGAACTATTTGGCTCCTATATAACAGGTTATTTCGATCCGTGCAGCAGAATAAAAGTGGTAACGGGAAGTCTGTCCAAGCTTAAGAGGCTGACGATTGAGGTTAAACTGTAAGAGGTGGAAAGTATAATTTGTATAGGGGACAGATTAGCCGGATCATTCTATTCTTTATGTTTGCATGGGTTTCTTCTGTTGCATTTATATTAATGGGTTGATTATAATTTCTTTATTAGGTCTTCTAGCTTTTTGTTTCTGTTTTTTTTTTTCGTTAGAACTCGTCGAGATGGTGTTTAGATTCGGCGCGCTAACTGTAGATCAGATATACGCATCATGTTGTTGAAGGTCGATTATAAGCACTTTTTTTTTGAGACCTCTCGACGCATGCGGGATGAGTAGTGGGAGCTATTTCTTCACTGAGGTAGATCAGTGTCGACGTGTTAGTTAGATGTTAAGCCTTCGGTGTCTATGCTTCTTCTGTTCTTTAGTGTCTTCATCTTCTTTTTCTGAACCTCACCTTGGGACATACAGTTACATATTACTTATATATCGAATTATTAATTATTATTATTAATTATTTTAATTATTGTTTTATTATTACTACTCACTTATTATTATCTATTTTCTGATTATTAAGTAATTATATTATTATTACTGTGATTCAGTGATGGACGTATCGTAGTATTCAGTAACGGTATACACCTAGTTCTGTCTAAAACGCTAACTTACGAAGTGACCATATATTCACATTTCTGCTCTAAGTAGCGTGAAAAGGTTTCAGAAAAACCACACAAAATACAAAAAAATTAAAAATTTAAACAAAGCACTCAAAACGACGTGATTATATTTGAATCAACATCTCTGAGCACCACCAACTAATTTGTTTATCACTACAACAGAGCAGCTTCACCAAAGCCAGTTAAAGTATTTAATTATAGATTATCACCACTAGATCATAGTCATTGCGGAATGCTATAAAAGTACTTGACATGAAAGTACTTCATGATCGTCTGCCAACCGCTTGTAAAATTATCTCTCCTAAAATAAGCTCTGATTACGAAAATGCCTTGTAATCTTTATTTAACAATTTAGAAACTATTTTGTAGTTTGACGCAAAAAATATTATAAGCAGTTTATTTTTTTAAGTACACGTCGAAATGTAATACACAGCAATCACTAAAAGCATTTATGCAACTTGTGGACCTTCTGGCAGGTCACAGACACACCCGGATTATGCGACAGCTATCTCACACAAGAAGATATTCAGGAGGAAATCGCGAAGTGCGTGGCCACCGTCACACCTGGACCTCACGCCGTGCTGATGGTCTTCAAAGGCAACTACCGCTTCACCCAAGAAGAGGTTCAAGCTTATGACGATCTAAAGAAGATTTTTGGACCGGAGCTCGTCAAGCACATGATAGTCGTCTTCACCGGCATGGACCACTTGAAGGAAGACGGCATCGACCTACCCACAGCACTCCAATCAGCTCCAGACAAGCTGAAGAAAGTGCTGCAAGAGGCCAGCGGTCGGTATGTGGGCTTCAACAACAAGGCCTCGTGGTCAGAGAGAGCTGAGCAGCGGGACCAGCTTCTCAAAGTGGTGCGTCAGGTGCTGAAGAAGAACTGCGACAACTACTACTCCAACGAACTGATGAATATGTTCGAGAAAACGATGCAGGAGATGGAGGCGACGTTTCATCAAGATCGCGAGCACATCAAAGAGGGCGTTGTCAGCGAGAAGCCATCATTTCTCGGCCGCTTTTACAAATGTATTAAAACTATTTTTTATCAACTTTTGGAAATAGTGTACTTCTTAAAACGTTTACATTTTTTCAGGATAATGTATCATCTAAAATGAAGTAAAGTTCTTTTTACGGCAACCATAAAATGAACACAAGGATAGTGTTTATGACAATCAGAGATTCATTGTTATGCACGCTTTCATTTCCCAATAAGGTACATATTTTTTCTTGTGGATATGAACAAGTTATCTTTGTGAACTTATTGACAATTAATGAAGTTATGTGCTCACTTGTACATTGCCCAACCATAAGCAAACGGAATAAGAAAATTAGGGAGAAAACGGTTTTGATGAAACTGCGTAAGTCCAATCATTTTAAAGACATGCTTTTCTGGAAATGTTTCAGCACCAGGAAGGGTTTTGAGCAGTTTGCTAGTTAAGAGTAGCATAGCTAATGGTGAGTATATTTGCTGACTATTTTTTTATGCAAAGTTTACAATATAGGAGTGTTCCTGTATTACAATATGCTGCTTGTTTGAATTCCCGTCTGAAGTGTATTGGTCTCTGTGTGCAAACGTTGGAGTGCTAACATAAATATAGGAGTGTGGATAGTTGTTTTTGTTTTTTTGTTTGTAAGACTATCTGAACGATCACATGCATGTGCTTTTGCCTATGTATGTGTGTCTGGATATGTGTTGGGAGGGGAGGGGGGTCGAGACTGGTGGATGAGGAGGCACGAGATGACATTAGTGGAGTTTGTAATTTTTTTATTCACTATTTGTTCAATTTTGTGTTTCTTTGCTTTAAGAGTACATAATTATACTGTGACCTACAATAGAATATCGCTAGGTGTACTAATAGGCGTATCATAACCAGCAAACAAAAATGTGCTGGTCGAATAAATACAGTATAATATAAAGGAAAGGACGGGCTAAACAAATAAGACAAATTCTAGATATAAAGTTGCTGATTTTATCATACTTAATTTGAACTTTACTTTTCCGGAAAACTAGCTTCTGTACGTCAGACACCAAAGAACTTAAAATTGCCTGTAGTTTCTAAACAACTCGTAGTGCCGAAAATTACATATGTTTCTTTCATGGGATCATCCATCATCCGCATCCGCATCCAGCAGACATAAACACTGACAAAAATGTTTTAAATCTTTAAGTTGCCAGCTACAACGTGATGCTGGTCTGGTGACAGGGAGTGGAAAGAGTTCCCTGGGTAACCTGCTATTAGGCAAACGGGATTGACCCACAGTCGGGATTCAAACTCTCGGGACGCAGACAGTCACTGGGTGAAGTCTTTGCTTGACGGCGTTGAACTGAAGGTGGGGCAATGTATCATACATTTGAAACTGCTTGTTTAGCACATGAGTTTGTAGAGGACAGCAAAATAACAGATCATTTATTAATCGCATTCCTAAGATAACATATTGCTAATAGAAATATTCCAACAATATGGCATCAAATCTGATCAGAGCAAAATACTAATTTTTGCGTGTATGTGCATATGTGTGTGTGTGTGTGTGTGTGTGTGTGTGTGTGTGTGTGTGTGTTGTGTGTGTGTGTGTGTGTGTGTGTGTGTGTGTGTGTGACAATTTAAAAATCTTATCAGTGATTTCATGCGGCTCAAAACACATTCATGAACATATTGAGATTATATGCTATACATACTAAGTTAAAAACATTATTTCAGATTACTGATGTACCAGGTCTCAGTGACACACACCATCCCGAAGAGATTATTCTAAAGGAAACTGCTAAGAGTGTGACTATGGTTGCCCCAGGACCTCATGTCATTATTTTTGTCTTTTCATCCAGAGAGCGTTACACACAGGTGTGTCTAAGATTTAGAATTTCTTCTTCACCTTTTCATCCTTTTATTGTTCTGTTATCACCTTCCTTCATAGTCAGCAGAACGCGTCGATGATTTGAGTTATTTCGAGGAAGTGGTATCTTTTCTAGCAAAAAAAAAACTAGCAAGAGACAGTTTTATCACACTACAACAATATGTCTTAAAGTAAGCCGCTAATCTTGTCCTACAACCTGATGTTGCTGGTAGAATTAAAGCATAAACGTACATGATTACACTTGTGAGAAGGCAGGTATGAATGCTGGATGCCCATCACAGTTATTTAGCTAGAATTTGACAACATCAATGTGGTGTACTTTAATTGCATTTTCTGTTTTGTTTAACTAATGACAGGAGCAGCACGCTGGCCTATTACGACGATGAAGAAGTTCTTCACAGAACACGATGTGCCGTTTTTATATAGTAGTTTTCACTGGAGTAGATGAGATAGATGTTAAAGGTGTGTATTGTCCTTTGTTTTCACCGTCTACACCGGTATATTCTATATAAGGATCTTTATAATAAATAATTTCATTCCTTTTTTACTAAACTTTGTGACAGCAGGAATGTAAGGGCAATGAAAGCTTTTGTTAATATTATTAATATGCACTATATATTACCTTATAATTTTTAGTATTGATTTTGATGTCTCTTTCTTTAATAATGAGGTTTCATTGTTATTATCCCCACATATAATAATGATTTATTTTTATTAAATATACACTATGAGGCACACTACAGTGCCTCTTCGAGCGCAATAATAATGTACCAATGCAACACTGACTAAAATATGACATCACTAAAGAAATAATATTGTGTTATTGTCATGATTTTTATCACCAGGTTTCTCGAATGGATAAGCTGATTCACAAACTGAAAAAGCTCCTCCTAACTGTGGTGGAAGTTCTCCAGGACGTGAAGAACCGTTACATCGCTGTAGAGAATCCCAAAAAAAAGACGGAAAAAGGAACAAAGACTGGACATGATCAAGATGTTCCAGGTAATCATCTCAAAAAATACAGATGTTTATTATTTTGCCCTGCATGTACTCTGTCACCCCGAGGAGAAAGCCATTGTTTAACAAAATCAAAGAAGCCCCTGGTCGGTAGCTGGATCTCTTCGGAAAATCGAAACGCTTCAATTAACAATTAATATTGTGTGACTTTAAAGCCCACTCTCTCCCCTTCAATCGATCAATCAATCAGTCAGTTAATCAATCAATGAAGGAATCATGGACATTGACAAAACAAAACACCAAGTTATTGCGTTTAGGATAATAGATTTTTGTAAATTTAAGGATAAGGCAGAAAGATAAATAAGGACAGTAGTTAGACAGTTGTCACTTCCTTACTTTCAGATGTTAGAAGAATATGAAGAATTTGTTTATAAAAAGCTTGTTTTAGCGTGACTACTTGAGCTCTACATATAAGGGTTGTAGGCCTTACGCTAATAAAAAATTGTTTTGTATCTCTCTCTCCCTTCTCTTTCCAGATATTGAGAAAGTTTGTACTTAAATTTAGTTTTGTAAGGCATTCTTTTCTATTACTCTGTCATTTTATATGTTTACGATGTTAATATCATTTTCAGAAGTCTTTAATCAAATTTGACAATTGGCATTAAATACTTGTAGCAACAATTTAGAAAAATAATTTAAACAATTTTCCGAATTTACATGTACTGAGGTAGTATGGTTTATTTACTCCTTCTTTTTAAACGAAGATGATCGTATTATGCTGTTCATTAGAATGTATATTTGTCCTGTTTATCTATTATTTCTCACCACTAGTTGGTGCAACTCACCTTGTAGTGGTGGGTGGCTGTGCACCTTGTCGATCCACAGAGACCGGGCGTGCTTAGGGGCAGGCGGACGAGGCATCTGCCTAGGGCCCGCGCTTCAAGGGGCCCGCGCTTTTGATTGTATGGTAACTAGGCATCAATGCGAAAACCGATGTGATCGTGCGTGAGGCCCGCACACTGCCTTTTGACCTCGGGCCCGCGGGGCTAACGGCCTGCACCAGAGACGTCATGTCAGCAGGAGCCTTGCTTCTCTGGCAGGTCTAACAGGTCTGTCAAGGGAGAGGCCCGATTTAAAATTGACACCCTGGCCTCCAGGTCTGATTTTGTTTTGGGCTACAACCACACTCATTTAAAAAAAATATTACAGAAACTGCTACAATACTAAAACAAGGCCTGGTCGGGAAGATCTATCTAGAAGAATTATGATGCATGCTGGTGAAACATGAGGGAAGCCGCTTGCTGGCTCATCTTTTGAGACCAAGGCAAGAACCAGGAATAGGAGCCTGGAACATCAGAACCTCTATGAAATGGCAAGTCAACTCAAGTACGGGAAAACGAAATGAGCAGAAAATACATCAGGTTCTCGGTTATGCTAAACCATATCGGATAAAGGGCGATCAGCGACTAACATCAGGAGAAACCATTATTTACTACTCGCACAACAAGACTACAAATAGTACCCAGGGAGTAGCACTGCTGATGTCAAAAGAGGCAACCAAAGAAGCTGATGGCCTTGGAACCAGTCTCGGAAAGCTCATGCTAGCAGATTTTGCAAAGGCATTCGACAGTGTAGACATGGACGTCATTGGAGGCTGATGATTACTATGGCATTCACCTAGGCTCACAACATTGTCTAGGCTTGCAAGAAGACTCGTCTCTCCTGTCAATTATTCACAATAGCCAAGTCACTAAACTTTTGAAATGAAGATGGGCGTAAAGACAGGGTTTTATTGTCAACAACAATCTCCTGATGCTCATAGACTGGATTATGAGCAAGACAAGCCCAAAACAACACCCACTGGTTCCACTGTCTTCACCAAACACCTAGAGACATGGATTTTGCAGATGCCATTAGTCTCCTATCTACAGCAGCAAACATGAATAAACCAAACTGAGAACTAGCAGAGGAAGCAGAGAAGACTTGCCTAAAGGTCAACAAAAAGAAGAATGAAGTGATGACAATAAACAACACGCAGGAACTTCCAATCAAATAAGGAGAAATATCTGGAAACAGAAGCTTTGTATCTGGGGAGCTTTGTCAACAAGGATGGTGGAGCAGACATAAAAAATTTATTTTATTATTAATAGTATTTCAGTCTTGCTTGTCTCCTGTCTCAGTGTTTAAGTTTGTTTTCCGATTGTGAATCAATGTTTCTGAAAAAGTGGATAGGCTCGCCTTCATGGCGGAAATGTGCTCTAGAATTTATCATTAAAAAAATTAATTATAAAAAATACAATTTTTTCTTCATTAACACTATACTCCATGAACAACGACAGATTGTCGCCATCCAGAGAAAGTCAACGCGCTTGTGGAGGAAGGAAGTTCAAACTGTGCAGGCAAAACAGGCCTGTACGAGAGGAGCAGAAAGTATTGTTAAAAATGAAATGGGCAGATAAGCAGTCGTACTTGTTTCAAAAGGTCGAGAACAAGCCAAGAGGAGGATTGTGGTTGCCATACTGTGACATTACTTCTGTTCTTGTTGAACGGAAGTCTTTGATGTTTCGGCTGCCCTGACACCTTTCTCTGTAATTGCAAAAAATATCTCTCCTATCGTGATGCAAAAGATGATGATGTGAAAAGAAAATATATTTACAAAGAAGTAATATATTGATGATGTATAAAATACATCAAGGGTAACGAACCTGCCATATTTGTACATGATTGACACAAGTACAAATAACTCTATAAAAAAATATAAAGGAAATATCATGCAATACATTGCAAATTAACTTGCATTTAAACACCATTACCCATTATACCAAGGGAAGGAGGAAAAAGGAGAAAGCCGAAGTTTTAAGAGGCGCCTTATTTATCTCATTGTATATTTTTACTTTTTAATACCCTGGAATTTTTAATAAAGAAAAAAAAAACAATAAAAAGTGAAAATCTGTTTAGAGACTTGGGCTAAAATGTTCCCCACGCCGCCATCCCAATTTCTCAATATATAGAAATGAGCGGGAACAACTGTTGTTGACCTAAATTCTTAGCACACCTTGCTTTGCTCAAAACCGTTGCTGCTCAGTTTCCATTTTTCAAACACGTTTTCCGTCTCCATGATATCAGTAGGTGTAATAATCTGCGTGCATTATTTTGATGTGTCACCACTGTCAACATGCACCACCATACAATGTGTCTTACCTGCATGTACATATATAAATATTTACACTTATATTTGGTTATCTTAAATATTTTATTGTCAGTACCAAAGCACCTATAATGGATATCGTGAGAAACTTGGATCACGTATTTTAATCCTATTCATTCAGTTATCATTACACAAAATTTAAGACCTAACGTTTTAGAAAAAAGTTTGCATTATGAACATGGGAGAAAGTAAAACAATATTTTCCTATTTTCGTAGTGTTACTGAAGCGCTCAAGATCATTAACAGACTCGTGTGTAATAGTTTTCTCAGTCCTCTGAGACACCTTTGCCGCTTCTCTATTGTCAGTTAGGATCGCATGGATAACCCAGTTTTGCGGTTTCATTTCCTGCACTCGAAGCACGCAGTATTAATTGCATTACCTGTCAATCAGTAGGCGGGCTGAAGCGAGAAGTCAGTTGCTCATTTAAGCCCCGGCCCACTCTCGCTGACCTTTGATCTCGACTAGATAGTCGTAAGCTTGCAACAACAAACTGCAGACATATTTCTCTCTTTAGGTTAGCAGCTAGATCGTTTTTTCGAGAGAAACAAAAATTATTCAGTCCTATGAAAAGAAAAGACGCTCTGGTGACCAGTCGAAATCCGAGGCATCAGGAAAGAAGATTTGTCACTGGAGATCACTCTGACCTCATCACCACCTCTTCAACAACGGCATACTAGTTCATGTCAACTGTTTTCTCGAAAACTCTCACACAGCTGGGTCTGTCGACTGCAGCACTTCTCTCGCTCTTTGGAATGAAAACAAAGTTGTGTTGATTCCTGAAGGTTGAAAAGTAAGTATTGATAATGAGTTTTTCCTGTAGTGTACAAAAGATTGTAATCAAACAGAAAGGTATGGGCTTGAGATGTAACTCGAGAGGATTGTAACAAAAACTAAAGCCCACACGCTGTCAACAAACTCCGATGGATGATTAACGGCTGCTTAGTAATCAGTGTGCTGGGAATACATTTAGTCTTAGTGTCAGTCGTGCTTTTTTGCTAAATAAAATTCATTTTTGTTAGCGTAATTCACTCAGAAGCTCAGACTAGAACTTTTGATAGTGAGAACCGAAAGCGAATGAGCACGGATGCCTTCCTTCAAGCTGTGGCCGAAATGGTGTTAATATGCTTTTATTTACAATAAACATTAAACTCCCATTCCCTCAGGACTTGTACATGTGATGGAGTTCCGAGCCACATTCATATCAAGTAAAAGACGCTTGTCACTCATCGTGAGGGAAATACTGATCCTTCATGCGTTTCATCCTATGGATTTAACCTGTATGACCTCATCAAACAAGTTTATTAAAAACTCTTTAAATACCACCATATTTGGCTGTGTCCTACATTTGTAAGCAATAGATGTTGAGGGCATTTGGTGCAGGATGCTGACAAGTCTCATATCAGCCAATATCTTATTTATTGCTTGCTTCTAGGTCAGACACAGACATGTCCAGCCGAACATCCGCATAAAAAGTTTTAATGCCTGACTTATCTCACTGTGGCACGAGTTCTGAAAGAATATTTAGTGTGCCTCTTCAATCTCTTGTATTCATTGTGCATGTGTTCATACTCGCATCTTGTTTTGGTTTGGTCCATGCATGCAGCCAATAGTGAGCTGACATGTGTGGTAGTATAGTGTGTGAAGGAGGGAGAGGAGGTCTGTGCGTGCATGCAATGTGTGTGTGTTTGTGTGTTCATAGTGTTGTGGATACCAAGCAGAGGAATTTACATTCTATTTTTTATGCGTTCCTTTTCTAGTTATAAATACAAAGGGGTATAATGACGTCTGTTTGTTGTGTGAGAGAAAGAGAGATAAGTATTGTCAAGTAAGTGGTAGTAACATATAGATCGGGTCATATACAATGCAACTTTGCAGACAAATGAAGATTATTCTTTTCTACTTCTTTTCTTTTTTACATTTGTCACAAAATAATTTACCTGATCAAGATGACACAAGCAAGGCTTCGATTCTTCACGACCGATATATAAAATCCCACAGCTGCCAATCAAGATGATACAAGTGAGGTTCAAGGTCCTCACAGAGAAGCCCGAATATTCAAAATCCTCATCATTGGAAGTGCTTCTGGAAGTGGAAAGGCACAGCTGGAAATATCTTCTTGCAAGGACCACTTTCAAGTGTCCTCAAAGCTAATTGCTTCATTTCCAAAACAGTGGCAGCGATGATTGGAGAAAGAGTCAGGGAAGACAGACATTTACTGGTAAAGGGATTGTTTCTTTTTTATCAACTTTTAAATGTATTTTCAAAGCTTCCTAGATCATGTGTTATCATATGGACTCAATTGAGAATTAAGCGTATGCAAGTGGTTACATATTTTTTAAAATTTACGTTAACTTAATTTTTTTCTTATCCCTTTTTTTGCAAAGCATCTTCTCACGTTACCCCATGCTGTAATTAGAACAGTCTTTCACGGATGGAGATGTTATCAATTGACTAAGTAGCAAATTCCAAAAACGTATCCTTCTTGCTGTTGTCAAGGTGTTAGACACGCCGACCTCTGTAGTTTTAGTGTAAACCAACCGAAGATTAAACGAGAAGGAACTACAAGTGCATAGTGTGTCCAGACCCTCACCTCATTCTGTCACATTCGCTACGTCGCGGACTCACTGCGTTACGGCAGGTTAGGATATTCGATCTGTGTGAGAGGGCTTTATAAGAGAGACTCTTGCTTTCACGTTCGGAGACGAAAAAGCACCGAGAGAGACTCGGGACACGTCATGCAGGTTTACAGTTTCTAACGTACCCGGCCATCGCTACTCTCTTTACCCACACTCGGTCACGGCACAAGCGTGTCGCCAGGTGTTGGTAACCTTGTGGAGTTAGTAGTGTTGACAGGTTGGACCTTGTGGTCGTGCATTTTGCCGGTTCCGCTGGTATTCCATCCTGTCATCCTGACCTTGCCCACCACGATGCACCGATAGTGTTGACACTTTTGATCACTGATTGTGTACTACTTCCGTGGATGCTCTCCTCCAGCTGATTTTCCTCTTTGTTTCTGTTTGACCAGGAGCACACCTCTCGCTGACCACGGGAGCCTGAAGATTTGAGTATCAGTCGCTGTTGAATTCCGGGTCACGACGATCTGTTTGTATCACCTTGCGGTTGTATAAGCGTGCTTTTTGTGAAAAGGTGGCATTGCTGT
>NC_037599.1:25772343-25796949 GCF_003073045.1 Pomacea canaliculata | reverse complement strand
GCTTTCAGGCTGTGCTATGGTGATGCCTGGCTATGCTCAGCTATGCTCATGCTTGTGCTATATGGTCGATCGCTCAGGATGATGCTCAGGGCATTACTCAGACTGGCAATGGTGATGCTCAGGCTAATGCTCAGCGTTGCTTATGATGCTCAGGCTATGCTCAGGGCCTGTGCTATGATGAATGCTCAGGCTATGTGCTCAAGGCTGTTGCTATGGTAGCTCCAGGCTTATGCTCAGGCTGTGCGGATGGTGATGCTAAGGGCTATGCTCAGGCTGTGCTATGGTGATGGCCCGGGCTATGGCTATGTCAATGCTGTGCTATGGTATGCTTACTAGGAATGCACAGGCTTATGCGTCAGCTATGATCAGGCTATTTATGATGAACGCAGGCTGTGCTCAGGCTTGCTATGGATGTATGCTCAGGCTATGCTCAGGCTTTTGCTATGGTGATGCTTCAGGCTATGGCTAGGGCTTGCTAATGTGTTGATGCTAAGGCTCATGCTCAGAGCATGTGCTATTGAGTGATGCCCAGGACGAGTACTCATGCTGTGCGATGGTTGATGCTAGGCTGTGATCCACGGGCTATGCTCATTCTATGCATCAGGCTTGCCATGATGATACTTAAGGCTATGCTCCGCGGGCTAAGGCTGTGTCATAATGCATGCTGTAGGAATGCTCAGGTATACTCAGCTGTGCAATGGTTGATGCCCCGGGCTATGCTTCAGCTATGTCAGGCTTTGCTCATGCTGTGCTATGATGACGTGATCAGGCTATGCTCAGGCGGCTCATTCTGATGCTATGATGAAATGCCTAGGCTATGCTCATGCGGCTGCAATCGGTATGCCCGGCTATGCTTCATGCTATGTGATGGATGCTCAGCTATGCTTCAGGCTGTCTATGATGATGTGAGGCATCTCAGCGGTTGCAAGATGATGCTAAGCTATAGCTCAGCTATGCCAGGCTGCTATGATGCCGGGCTATGCTCAGGCTGTTGCTAGGATATGTTATGCATGAGGCTAAGGCTCATGCTCAGGCTTTGCTTATGATATGCTTGGCTATGTCAGCTTTGCAATGGTGATGCTCAGGGCTATGCTCTCGCTATGCTCATGGTGCTGAGATCAGCTATTCTCAGGCTGCATGGCATTCTCAGGCCTGTGCTATGATGAAGCTAACTATGCTCAGCGCTGCTTATCGAGGAATCTTAGGCTATGTCAGGCGCTATTGATGATGCTCAGGCTATGCATGGTGCATCTCAGGCTGATGCTCAGGCTGTGATGTATGCTATAGGCTACTGTCAGCTGCGCTATGTGTATGCCCAGGCATACTGCAGGCTGCTATGGTGGATGTCCCAGCTATGCTCCAGGCATTTGCTCATGCTTGTGCTATGGTGATGCATAAGGCTATGCTCAGGCTACTGCATGTCATTCTATTATGATGATGCTCAGGCTATGCTCACGGCTTGCTTATGGTCATTGGGGCTCAGGCTATGCTCATGCTGTGCTATGTTCCCGCATGCTCAGGATATGCCAGGATATCTCAGGCTCAGCGTGCAGTTGGTGGAATCTAGGCTGCTAAGGACTTATGCTGATGCTCAGGCTACTGTGCTGTGCTATCATGATGCTAAGGCCATGCTCGGCTGTGCTATGGTGATGCTCAGGCTATGCTCAGGCTCTGTGTATGGTGATGGCTAAGGCTATGCCTCGAGGTCTGTGTATGTTGATTGCCCGGGCGTGGTATGAGGCTATGCGTCATGCTGTATTATTGGTGGGGGTTTTTTAAATGTTAGGATATTGCACGCATATGCTCCAGCTCATGATTCAGGTCTCATTTTATGATGAAGGCTAAGGTCTGTGAGGCTTGCTTGTGAATGCTACAGGCTATGGCTCAGGCCTTTGCTATCGGTGATGCTACAGGTGCTAGGCTTGCTATGGTGATGCTAAGGCTAGCTCTCAGGCTGTCTATGGTTGTATGCCCAGGCTTAACTCAGGCTGCTGCTAGTGTGCACGCGGTCGGGCTTGATGCTCAGGATGCTGCGCATGATGATGCTACTAAGGCTATGCTAAGGCTGTGCTATAATGGTGATGCTTAGGGATATGCTCAGGTTATACTCAGCTGTGCAATGGTGATGCCGGGCTATGCTCAGCTGTGCTATGATGATGCTCAGGCTATGCTCAGGCTGTGCTATGATGATGCTTAGGCTATGCTCAGGCTGTGCAAGTGATGCCCGGGCTATGCTTCAGGCTGTCTGCTATGATGATGCTCGGCTATAGCTAGCTGTGCCTATGATGATCTGTAGGCTATCTCAGGCTGTGCTATGATGATGCTAAGGCTATGCTCAGGCTATGCTCAGCTTGCGCTATGATGCCCGGGCTATGCTCAGGCTTTGCCTCAGGATACTGCTATGATGAGGGGGGGGGGGGTTCTAAGGCTATGCTCAGGCTGTGCTATGATGATGCCCTTGGGCTATGTTCAGGCTTTGCAATGTGATGCTCAGGCTATGCTCAGGCTATGCTCATGGTGTGCTATGAGATGCTCAGGCTATTCTCAGGCTGTGCTATGGTGATGCCGGGCTATATTCTCAGGCTGTGCTATGATGAAGCTAAGGCTATGCTCAGGGTGTGCTATTATGAGGAGGCTTAGGCTATGCTAGGCTGTGCTATGATGATGCTCAGGCTATGCTCCGGCTTTTGTGCTATGGTGATGCTCAGGCTATGCTCAGGCTGTGCTATGTGATGCTTAAGCTATGCTCAGGCTGTGCTATGGTGATGCCCAGGCTATACTCAGGCTGTGCTATGTGATGCCCAGCTAATGCTCAGGCTTTGCTCATGCTGTGCTATGGTGATTGCTGGCTAAGGGCTCTGGCTATGCTCATTGCTCTGCTATGATGATGCTCAGGCTAATGCTCAGCTGTGCTTATGGTGATGCCTGGCTATGCTCAGGCTATGCTCAATGCTGTGCTATGTGATGCTCAGGATATGCTCAGGTATACTCAGGCTGTGCAATGGTGATGCTCAGGCTATGCTCAGGCTGTGCTATGATGATGCTCAGGCTATGCTCAGGCTGTGCTATGATGATGCTCAGGCTATGCTCAGGCTGTGCTATGGTGATGCTCAGGCTATGCTCAGGCTGTGCAATATGTGATGCTAGGCTATGCTCAGGCTGTGCTATGGTGATGCCCGGGCTATGAGCTATGCTCATGCTGTGCTATGGTGATGCTTAGGATATGCACAGGCTATGCTCAGGCTATGATCAGGCTATTTTATGATGAAGCTAAGGCTGTGCTCAGGCTTGCTATGATGATGCTCAGCTATGCTCAGGCTTTGCTATGGTGATGCTCAGGCTATGCTCAGGCTGTGCTATGTGATGCTAAGGCTATGCTCGGCTGTGCTATGGTGATGCCCAGGCTATACTCAGGCTGTGCCTAGGTGATGCACGGGCTATGCTCAGGCTGTGCCATGATGTACTAGGCTATGCTAAGCTGTGCTATAATGATGCTAGGCTATGCTCAGGCTGTGCAATGGTGATGCCCGGCTATGCTCAGGCTGTGCTATGATGATGCTCAGGCTATGCTCAGGCTGTGCTATGATGATGCTTAGGCTATGCTCAGGCTGTGCATGGTGATGCCCGGCTATGCTCAGGCTGTGCTATGATGATGCTCAGGCTATGCTCAGGCTGTGCTATGATGATGCTGAGGCTATGCTCAGGCTGTGCTATGATGATGCTAAGGCTATGCTCAGGCTATGCTCAGGCTGCGCTATGATGCCCGGGCTATGCTCAGGCTTTGCTCAGGATATGCTATATGATGCTAAGGCTATGCTCAGGCTGTGCTATGATGATGCTTGGGCTATGTTCAGCTTTGCAATGGTGATGCTCAGGCTATGCTCAGGCTATGTCATGGTGTGCTATGAGATGCTCAGGCTATTCTCAGCTGTGCTATGGTGATGCCCGGCTATATTCTCAGGCTGTGCTATGATGAAGCTAAGGCTATGCTCAGGCGATGTGCTATGATGATGCTTAGGCTATGCTCAGCTGTGCTATGATGATGCTCAGGCTATGCTCCGGCTTGCTATGGTGATGCTCAGGCTATGCTCAGGCTGTGCTATGGTGTGCTAAGCTATGCTCAGGCTGTGCTATATGGTGATCCCAGGCTATACTAGGCTGTGCTTATGGTGATCCAGGCTATGCTCAGGCTTTGCTCATGCTGTGCTATGGTGATGCTAAGGCTAATGCTCAGGCTATGCTGATTCTCTGCTATGATGAGCTAAGGCTATGCCATGCTGTGCTATGGTGATGCTTCAGGATATGCTCAGGGGTATACTCAGCTGTGCAATGGTGATGCCCGGGCTATGCTCAGGCTTGCTCGTGCTGTGCTCATGGTGATGCTAAGGCTATGCTCAGGCTATGCTCATTCTATGCTATGATGATGCTCAGGCTATGCTCATGCTGTGCTTGGTGATGCTCAGGATATACTCAGGTTTCAGCTGTGCAATGGTGATGCCCGGGCTATGCTCAGGCTGTGCTATGATGATGCTCAGGCTATGCTCAGGCTGTGCTATGATGATGCTTAGGCTATGCTCAGGCTGTGCAATGGTGATGCCCGGCTATGCTCAGGCTGTGCTATGATGATGCTCAGGCTATGCTCAGGCTGTGCTATGATGATGCTGAGGCTATGTCAGGCTGTGCTATGATGATGCTATTTCAGGCTATGCTCAGGCTATGCTCAGGCTGCGCTATATGCTGCCGGGCTATGCTCAGGCTTTGCTCAGGATATGCTATGCTTAATGATGCTAAGCTATGCTCAGGCTGTGCTATGATGATGCTTGGGCTATGTTCAGGCTTTGCAATGGTGAATGCTCAGGCTATGCTCAGGCTATGCTCATGGTGTGCTATGGAGATGCTCAGGCTATTCTCAGGCTGCTATGGTGATGCCGGGCATATATCTCAGGCTGTGCTATGATGAAGCTAAGGCTATGCTCAGGGTGTGCTATGATGATGCTTAGGCTATGCTCAGGCTGTGCTATGATGATGCTCAGCTATGCTCACGGCTGTGCTATGAGATGCTCAGGCTATGCTCAGGCTGTGCTATGGTGATGGTAAGGCTATGCTCAGGCTGTGCTATGGTGATGCCCAGGCTATACTCAGGCTGTGCTATGGTGATGCCCAGGCTATGCTCAGGCTTTGCTATGACTGTGCTATGGTGATGCTAAGTGCTATGCTGGGCTATGCTCATTCTTTGCTATGATGAAGCTAAGGCTATGCACATGCTGTGCTATGGTGATGCTCAGATATGCTCAGGTATACTCAGGCTGTGCAATGGTGATGCCCGGGCTATGCTCAGGCTTTGCTCATGCTGTGCTATGGTGATGCTAAGGCTATGCTCAGGCTATGCTCATTCTATGCTATGATGATGCTCAGGCTATGCTCATGCTGTGCTATGGTGATGCTCAGGATATGCTCAGGGTATACTCAGGCTGTGCAATGGTGATGCCCGGGCTACTATTGCTCAGGCTGTGGGCTATGATGATGCTCAGGCTATGCTCAGGCTGTGCTATGATGATGCTTAGGCTATGCTCAGGCTGTGCCATGGTGATGCCCGGGCTATGCTCAGGCTGTGCTATGGATGATGCTCAGGCTATGCTCAGGCTGTGCTATGATGATGCCTGAGGCTATGCTCAGGCTGTGCTATTGATGATGCTCAGGCTATGCTCAGGCTGTGCTATGGTGATGCTCAGGCTATGCTCAGGCTGTGCTATGGTGATGCTAAGGCTATGCTCAGCTGTGCTATGATGATGCCCGGGCTATGAGGCTATGCTCATGCTGTGCTATGGTGATGCTTAGGATATGCACAGGCTATGCTCAGGCTATGATCAGGCTATTTTATGATGAAGCTAAGGCTGTGCTCAGGCTTGCTATGATGATGCTCAGGCTATGCTCAGGCTTTGCTATGGTGATGCTCAGGCTATGCTCAGGCTGTGCTATGGTGATGCTAAGGCTATGCTCAGGCTGTGCTATGGTGATGCCCAGGCTATACTCAGGCTGTGCCTAGGTGATGCACGGGCTATGCTCAGGCTGTGCCATGATGATACTAAGGCTATGCTAAGGCTGTGCTATAATGATGCTTAGGCTATGCTCAGGCTGTGCAATGGTGATGCCCGGGCTATGCTCAGGCTGTGCTATGATGATGCTCAGGCTATGCTCAGGCTGTGCTATGATGATGCTTAGGCTATGCTCAGGCTGTGCAATGGTGATGCCCGGGCTATGCTCAGGCTGTGCTATGATGATGCTCAGGCTATGCTCAGGCTGTGCTATGATGATGCTGAGGCTATGCTCAGGCTGTGCTATGATGATGCTAAGGCTATGCTCAGGCTATGCTCAGGCTGCGCTATGATGCCCGGCTATGCTCAGGCTTTGCTCAGGATATGCTATGATGATGCTAAGGCTATGCTCAGGCTGTGGCTATGATGATGCTTGGGCTATGTTCAGGCTCTTGCAATGGTGATGCTCAGGCTATGCTCAGGCTATGCTCATGGTGTGCTATGGAGATGCTCAGGCTATTCTCAGGCTGTGCTATGGTGATGCCCGGGCTATATTCTCAGGCTGTGCTATGATGAAGCTAAGGCTATGCTCAGGGTGTGCTATGATGATGCTTAGGCTATGCTCAGGCTGTGCTATGATGATGCTCAGGCTATGCTCCGGCTGTGCTATGGTGATGCTCAGGCTATGCTCAGGCTGTGCTATGGTGATGCTAAGGCTATGCTCAGGCTGTGCTATGGTGATGCCCAGGCTATACTCAGGCTGTGCTATGGTGATGCCCAGGCTATGCTCAGGCTTTGCTCATGCTGTGCTATGGTGATGCTAAGGCTATGCTCAGGCTATGCTCATTCTATGCTATGATGATGCTCAGGCTATGCTCAGGCTGTGCTATGGTGATGCCTGGGCTATGCTCAGGCTATGCTCATGCTGTGCTATGGTGATGCTCAGGATATGCTCAGGGTATACTCAGGCTGTGCAATGGTGATGCTCAGGCTATGCTCAGGCTATGCTCAGGCTGTGCTATGATGATGCTCAGGCTATGCTCAGGCTGTGCTATGATGATGCTCAGGCTATGCTCAGGCTGTGCTATGGTGATGCTCAGGCTATGCTCAGGCTGTGCTATGGTGATGCTAAGGCTATGCTCAGGCTGTGCTATGGTGATGCCCGGGCTATGAGGCTATGCTCATGCTGTGCTATGGTGATGCTTAGGATATGCACAGGCTATGCTCAGGCTATGATCAGGCTATTTTATGATGAAGCTAAGGCTGTGCTCAGGCTTGCTATGATGATGCTCAGGCTATGCTCAGGCTTTGCTATGGTGATGCTCAGCTATGCTCAGGCTGTGCTATGGTGATGCTAAGGCTATGCTCAGGCTGTGCTATGGTGATCCCAGGCTATACTCAGGCTGTGCCTAGTGATGCACGGGCTTGCTCAGGCTGTGCCATGATGATCTATAGGCTATGCTAAGGCTGTGCCCACTATAATGATGCTTAGGCTATGCTCAGGCTGTGCAATGGGATGCCCGGGCTATGCCAGGCTGTGCTATGATGATGCTCAGGCTATGCTCAGGCTGTGCTATGATGATGCTTAGGCTATGCTCAGGCTGTGCAATGGTGATGCCCGGGCTATGCTCAGGCTGTGCTATGATGATGCTCAGGCTATGCTCAGGCTGTGCTATGATGATGCCTGAGGCTATGCTCAGGCTGCTGCTATGATGATGCTAGGCTATGCTCAGGCTATGCTCAGGCTGCGCTATGATGCCCGGGCTATGCTCAGGCTTTGCTCAGGATATGCTATGATGATGCTTAAGGCTATGCTCAGGCTGTGCTATGATGATGCTTGGGCTATGTTCAGGCTTTGCAATGGTGATGCTCAGGCTATGCTCAGGCTAATGCTCATGGTGTGCTATGGAGATGCTCAGGCTACTTCTCAGGCTGTGCTATGGTGATGCCCGGGCTATATTCTCAGGCTGTGCTATGATGAAGCTAAGGCTATGCTCAGGGTGTGCTATGATGATGCTTAGGCTATGCTCAGGCTGTGCTATGATGATGCTCAGGCTATGCTGCCGGCTGTGCTATGCGTGATGCTCAGGCTATGCTCAGGCTGTGCTCATGGTGATGCTAAGGTATGCTCAGGCTGCCTGCTATGGTGATGCCCAGGCTATACTCAGGCTGTGCTATGGTGATGCCCAGGCTATGCTCAGGCTTTGCTCATGCTGTGCTATGGTGATGCTAAGGCTATGCTCAGGCTATGCTCATTCTATGCTATGATGAAGCTAAGGCTATGCACATGCTGTGCTATGGTGATGCTCAGGATATGCTCAGGGTATACTCAGGCTGTGCAATGGTGATGCCCGGGCTATGCTCAGGCTTTGCTCATGCTGTGCTATGGTGATGCTAAGGCTATGCTCAGGCTATGCTCATTCTATGCTATGATGATGCTCAGGCTATGCTCATGCTGTGCTATGGTGATGCTCAAGGATATGCTCAGGGTATACTCAGGCTGTGCATGGTGATGCCCGGGCTATGCTCAGGCTGTGCTATGATGATGCTCAGGGCTATGCTCAGGCTGTGCTATGATGATGCTTAGGCTATGCTCAGCTGTGCAATGGTGATGCCCGGGCTATGCTCAGGCTGTGCTATGATGATGTCAGCTATGCTCATGGCTGTGCTATGATGATGCTGAGCTATGCTCAGGCTGTGCTATGATGATGCTAAGGCTATGCTCAGGGCTATGCTCAGGCTGCGCTATGATGCCCGGGCTATGCTCAGGCTTTGCTCAGGATATGCTATGATGATGCTAAGGCTATGCTCAGGCTGTGCTATGATGATGCTTGGGCTATGTTCAGGCTTTGCAATGGTGATGCTCAGGCTATGCTCAGGCTATGCTCATTGGTGTGCTATGAGAATGCTCAGGCTATTCTCAGGCTGTGCTATGGTGATGCCCGGGCTATATTCTCAGGCTGTGCTATGATGAAGCTAAGGCTATGCTCAGGGTGTGCTATGATGATGCTTAGGCTATGCTCAGGCTGTGCTATGATGATGCTCAGGCTATGCTCCGGCTGTGCTATGGTGATGCTCAGGCTATGCTCAGGCTGTGCTATGGTGATGGTAAGGCTATGCTCAGGCTGTGCTATGGTGATGCCCAGGCTATACTCAGGCTGTGCTATGGTGATGCCCAGGCTATGCTCAGGCTTTGCTCATGCTGTGCTATGGTGATGCTAAGGCTATGCTCAGGCTATGCTCATTCTTTGCTATGATGAAGCTAAGGCTATGCACATGCTGTGCTATGGTGATGCTCAGGATATGCTCAGGGTATACTCAGGCTGTGCAATGGTGATGCCCGGGCTATGCTCAGGCTTTGCTCATGCTGTGCTATGGTGATGCTAAGGCTATGCTCAGGCTATGCTCATTCTATGCTATGATGATGCTCAGGCTATGCTCATGCTGTGCTATGGTGATGCTCAGGATATGCTCAGGGTATACTCAGGCTGTGCAATGGTGATGCCCGGGCTATGCTCAGGCTGTGCTATGATGATGCTCAGGCTATGCTCAGGCTGTGCTATGATGATGCTTAGGCTATGCTCAGGCTGTGCAATGGTGATGCCCGGGCTATGCTCAGGCTGTGCTATGATGATGCTCAGGCTATGCTCAGGCTGTGCTATGATGATGCTGAGGCTATGCTCAGGCTGTGCTATGATGATGCTAAGGCTATGCTCAGGCTATGCTCAGGCTGCGCTATGATGCCCGGGCTATGCTCAGGCTTTGCTCAGGATATGCTATGATGATGCTAAGGCTATGCTCAGGCTGTGCTATGATGATGCTTGGGCTATGTTCAGGCTTTGCAATGGTGATGCTCAGGCTATGCTCAGGCTATGCTCATGGTGTGCTATGGAGATGCTCAGGCTATTCTCAGGCTGTGCTATGGTGATGCCCGGGCTATATTCTCAGGCTGTGCTATGATGAAGCTAAGGCTATGCTCAGGGTGTGCTATGATGATGCTTAGGCTATGCTCAGGCTGTGCTATGATGATGCTCAGGCTATGCTCCGGCTGTGCTATGGTGATGCTCAGGCTATGCTCAGGCTGTGCTATGGTGATGCTAAGGCTATGCTCAGGCTGTGCTATGGTGATGCCCAGGCTATACTCAGGCTGTGCTATGGTGATGCCCAGGCTATGCTCAGGCTTTGCTCATGCTGTGCTATGGTGATGCTAAGGCTATGCTCAGGCTATGCTCATTCTATGCTATGATGATGCTAAGGCTATGCTCAAGCTGTGCTATGATGATGCTCAGGCTATGCTCAGGCTGTGCTATGGTGATGCCTGGGCTATGCTCAGGCTATGCTCATGCTGTGCTATGGTGATGCTCAGGATATGCTCAGGGTATACTCAGGCTGTGCAATGGTGATGCTCAGGCTATGCTCAGGCTGTGCTATGGTGATGCCCGAGCTATGCTCAGGCTACGCTCATGCTGTGCTATGGTGATGCTCAGAGTATGCTCAGAGTATGCTCAGGCTATGCTATGATGATGCTAAGGCTATGCTCAGGCTGTGCTATGATGATGCTCAGGCTATGCTCAGGCTGTGCTATGGAGATGCTCAGGCTCTCAGGCTATGCTCATGCTGTACTCGGGCTGTGCTCAGTCTATGCTATGATGATGCTCAGGCTATGCTCAGGCTGTGCAATGGTGATGCCCGGGCTATGCTCAGGCTATGCTCAGGCTATGCTATGATGATGCTAAGGCTATGCTCAGGCTGTGCAATGGTGATGCTCAGGCTACGCTCATGCTGTGCTATGGTGATGCTCAGAGTATGCTCAGAGTATGCTCAGAGTATGCTCAGGCTATGCTATGATGATGCTAAGGCTATGCTCAGGCTGTGCAATGGTGATGCTCAGGCTACGCTCATTCTGTGCTATGGTGATGCCCGAGCTATGCTTAGGCTATGCTCATGCTGTTCTATGGTGATGCTCAGAGTATGCTCAGGCTATACTCAGGCTGTGCTATGATGATGCTCAGGATATGCTCAGGCTGTGCAATGGTGATGCTCAGGCTATGCTCAGGCTGTGCCTAGGTGATGCACGGGCTATGCTCAGGCTGTGCCATGATGATACTAAGGCTATGCTAAGGCTGTGCTATAATGATGCTTAGGCTATGCTCAGGCTGTGCAATGGTGATGCCCGAGCTATGCTCAGGCTGTGCTATGATGATGCTCAGGCTATGCTCAGGCTGTGCTATGATGATGCTGAGGCTATGCACAGGCTGTGCTATGATGATGCTCGGGCTATGTTCAGGCTGTGCAATGGTGATGCTCAGGCTATGCTCAGGCTATGCTCATGCTGTGCTATGGAGATGCTCAGGCTATTCTCAGGCTGTGCTATGGTGATGCCCGGACTATGCTCAAGCTGTGCTATGATGATGCTACAGCTATGCTCAGGCTGTGCTATGATGATGCTCAGGCTATGCTCAGGCTGTGCTATGATGATGCTCAGGCTATGCTCAGGCTGTGCTATGGTGATGCTCAGGCTATGCTCAGGCTGTGCTATGGTGATGCTAAGGCTATGCTCAGGCTGTGCTATGGTGATGCCCGGGCTATGAGGCTATGCTCATGCTGTGCTATGGTGATGCTTAGGATATGCACAGGCTATGCTCAGGCTATGATCAGGCTATTTTATGATGAAGCTAAGGCTGTGCTCAGGCTTGCTATGATGATGCTCAGGCTATGCTCAGGCTTTGCTATGGTGATGCTCAGGCTATGCTCAGGCTGTGCTATGGTGATGCCCGGGCTATGCTCAGGCTATGCTATGATGATGCTAAGGCTATGCTCAGGCTGTGCTATGATGATGCTCAGGCTATGCTCAGGCTGTGCTATGGTGATGCCCGGGCTATGCTCAGGCTATGCTCATGCTGTGCTTGGTGATGCTCAGGATATGCTCAGGCTATGCTCAGGCTGTGCTATGGTGATGCCCGAGCTATGCTCAGGCTATGCTCATGCTGTGCTATGGAGATGCTCAGGCTATGCTCAGGCTATGCTCAGGCTATGCTCATTCTGTGCTCAGGCTGTGCTCATCTATGCTATGATGATGCTCAGGCTATGCTCAGGCTGTGCTATGGTGATGCCCGGGCTATGCTCAGGCTATGCTCAGGCTGTGCTATGATGATGCTCAGGTAATGCTCAGGCTGTGCAAGTGTGATGCTCAGGATATGCTCAGGCTATGCTCAGGCTGTGCTATGGTGATGCCCAAGCTATGCTCAGGCTATGCTCATGCTGTGCTATGGTGATGCTCAGAGTATGCTCAGGCTATGCTATGATGATGCTAAGGCTATGCTCAGGCTGTGCTATGATGATGCTCATGCTATGCTCAGGCTGTGCTATGGAGATGCTCAGGCTATGCTCAGGCTGTGCTATGGTTATGCCCGGGCTATGCTCAGGCTATGCTCATGCTGTGCTAGGGTGATGCTCAGTATATGCTCAGACTATGCTCAGGCTATGCTATGATGATGCTAAGGCTATACTCAGGCTGTGCTATGATGATGCTCAGGCTATGCTCAGGCTGTGCTATGGTGATGCCTGGGCTATGCTCAGGCTATGCTCATGCTGTGCTATGTGATGCTCAGGATATGCTCAGGCTATGCTCAGGCTATTCTCATGCTATGCTATGATGATGCTAAGGCTATTCTCAGGCTGTGCTATGATGATGCTCAGGTAATGCTCAGGCTGTGCAAGTGTGATGCTCAGGATATGCTCAGGCTATGCGCAGGCTATAGTGTGATGATACTAAGGCTATGCTCATGATGTTCTATGATGAAGCTCAGGCTATGCTCAGGCTGTGCAAAGGTGATGCTAAGGCTATGCTCAGGCTGTGCTATGGTGATGCTCAGAGTATGCTCAGGCTATGCTCAGGCTGTGCTATGATGATGCTCAGGCTATGCTCAGGCTGTGCTATGATGATGCTAAGGCTATGCTCAGGCTGTACTATGGTGATGCTCAGGCTATGCTCAGGCTGTGCTATGGTGATGCTAAGGCAATGCTCAGGATGTGCTATGGTGATGCCAGGGCTATGCTCAGGCTGTGCTATGATGATGCTAGGGCTATCCTCAGGCTGTGCTATGATGATGCTCAGGCTATGCTCAGGCTGTGCAATGGTGATGTTCAGGCTGTGCTATGATGATGCCAAGGATATGCTCAGGCTATGCTCAGGCTATGCTATGATGATGCTAAGGCTATGCTCAGGCTGTGCTATGATGATGCTCAGGCTATGCTCAGGCTGTTCTATGTTGATGCCCGGGATATGCTCAGGCTATGCTCATCCTGTGCTATGGTCAGGCTCAGGATATGCTCAAGCTATGCTCAGTCTGTACTACGGTGATGCTCAGGCTATGCTCAGGCTGTGCAATGGTGATGCTCAGGCTATTCTCAGGCTGTGCTATGGTGATGCCCGAGCTATGCTCAGGCTATGCTCATGCTGTGCTATGATGATGCTCAGAGTATGCTCAGGCTATGCTCAGGCTATGCTATGATGATGCTCAGGCTATGCTCAGGCTGTGCAATGGTGATGCTCAGGCTATGCTCAGGCTGTGCTATGATGATACTAAGGCTATGCTCAGGCTGTGCTATGATGATGCTCAGGCTATGCTCCGGCTGTGCAATGGTGATGCAGAGCCTATGCTCTGGCTCTGCTATGGTGATGCCCGGGCTATGCTCAGGCTGTGCTATGATGATGCTCAGGCTATGCTCAGGCTGTGCTATGGTGATGCTCAGGCTATGCTCAGGCTGTGCTATGGTAATGCTAAGGCTTTTCTCAGGCTGTGCTATGGTGATGCTAAGGCTATGCTCAGGCTGTGCTACGGTGATTTCTGGGCTATGATCTGGTTTTGCTCAGGCCATGCTATGAAGATGCTAAGGCTATGCTCAGGCTGTGCTGTGATGATGCTCGGGCTATGCCCAGGCTGTGCAATGGTGATGCTCAGGCTATGCTCAGGCTTTGCTATGGTGATGCCCGAGCTATGCTCAGGCTATGCTCATGCTGTGCTATGATGATGCTCAGAGTATGCTCAGGCTATGTTCAGGCTGTGCTATGATGATGCTCAGGCTATGCTCAGGCTGTGCAATGGTGATGCTCAGACTATGCTCATGCTGTGCTATGGTTAGGCTCAGGATATGCTTAGGCTATGCTCAGGCTGTGCTATGGTGATGCTCAGGCTATGCGCAGACTGTGCTATGGTGATGCTAAGGCTTTGCTCAGGCTGTGCTATGGTGATACTTAGGCTATGCTCATGCTGTGCTATGATGATGCTCAGGCTATGCTCAGGCTGTTCTATGGTGATGCCCGGGCTATTCTCAGGCTATTCTCATGCTGTGCTATGGTGATGCTTAGGATATGCTCAGGCTATGCTCAGGCTATGCTATGGTGATGCTAAGGCTATGCTCAGGCTGTGCTATGATGATGCTCAGGCTATGCTCAGGCTTTGCTATGGTGATGCTCAGATATGCTCAGGCTGTGCTATGGTGATGCCCGGGCTATGCTCAGGCTATGCTCATGCTGTGCTATGGAGATGCTGAGGCTATGTTTAGGCTTTGCTTAGGCTGTGCTCAGGCTATGCGATGATGATGCTCAGGCTATGCTAATGCTGTGCTATAGAGATGCTCAGGCAATGCTCAGGCTATGCTCAGGCTATGCTATGATGATGCTAAGGCTATGCTCAGGCTGTGCTATGATGATGCTCAGGCTATGCTCAGGCTGTGCTATGGTGATTCCTGGGCTATGCTCAGGCTGTGCTCATGCTGTGCTATGGTGATGCTCAGGATATGCTCAGGCTATGCTCAGGCTGTGCAATGGTGATGCTCAGGCCATCCTAAGGCTGTGCCATGTTGATGCCTGTTCTATGCTCAGGCTATGCTCATGCTGTGCTATGGTTAGGCTCAGGATATGCTCAGGCTATGCTCAGGCTATGCTATGATGATGCTAAGGCTATGCTCAGACTGTGCTATGATGATGCTCAGGCTATGCTCAGGGTGTGCAATAGTGATGCTCAGGATATGCTCAGGCTGTGCAATGGTGATGCTCACGCTATGCTCAGGCTGTGTAATGGTGATGCTCAGGCTATGCTCAGGCTTTGCTATGATGATGCTAAGGCTATGCTCAGGCTGTGCTATGGTTAGGCTCAGGATATGCTCAGGATATGCTCAGGATATGCTCAGGCTATGCTCAGGCTATGCTATGATGATGCTAAGGCTATGCTCAGGCTGTGCTATGATGATGCTCAGGCTAAGCTCAGGCTGTGCTATGGTGATGCCCGGGCTATGCTCAGGCTTTGCTCAGGCTATGCTATGATGAATGAGAAGAAAATGATGAGAAACTGATGAGAAAATGAGAAGAAAATGATGAGAAAATTGGTGCGAAAATGAGAAGAAACTGAGAAGAAAATGATGAGAAACTGAGAAGAAAATGATGAGAAAATGATGAGAAAATGAGAAGAAAATGCAAAAAAATGAAAAGGAAATGAAAATGAGAAAATTATGAAAAATTGTGGGAAAATGAGAAGAAAATGAGAAGAAAATGATGAGAAACTGAGAAGAAAATGATGAGAAAATAAGAAGAAAATGAGAAGAAAATGATGAGAAAATGATGAGAAAATGATGAAAAATGGTGAAAAATGAGAACAAAATGATGAAAAATGGTGAAAAAATGAGAACAAAATGATTAGATAATGAGTAGAAAATGATGAGAAAATGATGACAAATGATGAGAAAATGATGAGAAAATGAGAAGAAAATGGTGAGAAAAAGAGAAGAAAATGAGAAGAAAGTGATGAGAAACTGAAACGAAAAAGACGAGAAAATGATGAGAAAATGAGAAGAAAATGATGAGAAAATGAGAAGAAAATGAGAAGAAAATGGGAAGAAAATGGGAAGAAAATGAGAAGAAAATGATGAAAAAATGATGACAAATGGTGAGAAAATGAAAAGACAAGGATGAGAAAATGGTGAAAAATGGTGAGAAAATGAGAAGAAAATGAGAAGAAAATGATGAGAAATGATGAGAAAATGATGATAAACTGAGAAGAAAATGATGAGAATATGATGAGAAAATGATGAGAAAATTGGCGAAATGAGAAGAACTGAGAAGAAATGATGAGAAACTGAGAAGAAAATGATGAGAAAATGATGAGAAAATTAGAAGAAAATGCAAAAAAATGGAAAGAAAATGAAAATGAGAAAATGATGAAAAATGGTGAGAAAATGAGAAGAAAATGAAGAGAAACTGAGAAGAAAGTGATGAGAAAATGATGAGAAAATAAGAAGAAAATGAGAAGAAAATGAAGAGAAAATGATGAGAAAATGAGAAAAAAATGAGAAGAAGATGAGAAGAAAATGATGAGAAAATGATGAGATAATGATGAAAAATGGTGAAAAATGAGAACAAAATGATGAAAAATGGTGAGAAAATGAGAACAAAATGATTAGATAATGAGTAGAAAATGATGAGAAAATGAGAAGAAAATGAGAAGAAAATTAGAAGAAAATGAGAAGAAAATGAGAAGAAAAATGGAAGAAAATGAGAAGAAAATGAGAAGAAAGTGATGAGAAAAAGAGAAGAAAATGAGAAGAAAATGATGAGAAACTGAAAAGAAAATGATGAGAAAATGATGAGAAAATAAGAAGAAAATGATGAGAAAATGGGAAGAAAATGATGAAAAAATGATGACAAATGGTGAGAAAATGAAAAGACAATGATGAGAAAATGATGAAAAATGGTGAGAAAATGAGAAGAAAATGAGAAGAAAATGATTAGAAAATGAGAAGAAAATGATGATAAACTGAGAAGAAAATGATGAGAAAATGAGAAGAAAATGATGAGAAAATTGTGAGAAAGTGAGAAGAAAATGAGAAGAAAATGATGAGAAACTGAGAGAAAATGATGAGAAAATGATGAGAAAATGAGAAGAAAATGCAAAAAATGGAAAGAAAATGAAAATGAGAAAATGATGAAAAATGGTGAGAAAATAAGATGAAAATGAGAAGAAAATGATGAGGAAATGAGAAGAAAATGATGAGAGACTGAGAAGAAAATGATGAGAAAAGGAGAAGAAAATGATGAGAAAATGATGAAAAAAGGTGAGAAGATAATGAGGAGAAAATGATGAGAAAATGATGAGAAAATGATGAGAAATGATGAGAAAATGATGAAAGATGGTGAGAAAATGAGACGAAAATGAGAAGAAAGTGATGAGAAACTGAGAAGAAAATGACGAGAAAATAATGAGAAAATGAGAAGAAATGATGAGAAAATGAGAAGAAAATGAGAAGAAAATGGGAAGAAAATGGGAAGAAAATGAGAAGAAAATGATGAAAAAATGATGACAAATGGTGAGAAAATGAAAAGACAATGATGAGAAAATGATGAAAAATGGTGAGAAAATGAGAAGAAAATGATAAGAAAATGAGAAGAAAATGATTAGAAAATGAGAAGAAAATGATGAGAAAATTGTGCGAAAATGAGAAGAAAATGAGAAGAAAATTATGAGAAAATGAGAAGAAAATGTAAAAAAATGGAAAGAAAATGAAAATGAGAAAATGATGAAAAATGGTGAGAAAATGAGAAGAAAATGAAGAGAAACTGAGAAGAAAATGATGAGAAAATGATGAGAAAATAAGAAGAATATTAGAAGAAAATGATGAGAAAATGATGAGAAAATGAGAAAAAAATGAGAAGAAGATGAGAAGAAAATGATGAGAAAATGATGAGATAATGATGAAAAATGGTGAAAAATGAGAACAAAATGATGAAAAATGGTGAGAAAATGAGAACAAAATGATTAGATAATGAGTAGAAAATGATGAGAAAATGATGCGAAAATGATGAGAAAAAGATGAGAAAATGAGAAGAAAGATGGTGAGAAAAAGAGAAGAAAATGAGAAGAAAGTGATGAGAAACTGAAAAGAAAATGACGAGAAAATGATGAGAAAATGAGAAGAAAATGATGAGAAAATGAGAAGAAAATGAGAAGAAAATGGGAAGAAAATGGGAAGAAAATGGGAAGAAAATGAGAAGAAAATGATGAAAAAATGATGACAAATGGTGAGAAAATGAAAAGACAATGATGAGAAAATGATGAAAAATGGTGAGAAAATGAGAAGAAAATGAGAAGAAAATGATTAGAAAATGAGAAGAAAATGATGATAAACTGAGAAGAAAATGATGAGAAAATGAGAAGAAAATGATGAGAAAATTGTGCGAAAATGAGAAGAACTGAGATGAAAATTATGAGAAACTGAGAAGAAAATTATGAGAAAATGATGAGAAAATTAGAAGAAAATGCAAAAAAATGGAAAGAAAAAGAAAATGAGAAAATGATGAAAAATGGTGAGAAAATGAGAAGAAAATGAAAGAAGAGAAACTGAGAAGAAAAATGAATGAGAAAATGATGAGAAAATGAGAAGAAGAAATGAGAAGAAAATGATGAGAAAATGATGAGAAAATGAGAAAAAAATGAGAAGAAGATGAGAAGAAAATGATGAGAAAATGATGAGATAATGATGAAAAATGGTGAAAAATGAGAACAAAATTATGAAAAATGGTGAGAAAATAAGAACAAAATGATTAGATAATGAGAAGAAAATGATGAGAATATGATGAGAAAATGATGAGAAAATGATGAGAAATGAGAAGAAAATGGTGAGAAAATGAGACGAAAATGAGAAGAAAGTGATGAGAAACTGAGAAGAAAATGACGAGAAAATGATGAGAAAATGAGAAGAAAATGATGAGAAAATGAGAAGAAAATGAGAAGAAAATGGGAAGAAAATGGGAAGAAAATGAGAAGAAAATGATGAAAAAATGGTGACAAATGGTGAGAAAATGAAAAGACAATGATGAGAAAAATGGTGAAAAATGGTGAGAAAATGAGAAGAAAATAAGCAGAAAATTTATGAGAAAATGACAAAAAAATAAGAAGGAGATAAGAAGAAAATGATGAGAAAATGATGAGAAAATGATGATAAACTGAGAAGAAAATGATGAGAAAATGAGAAGAAAATGGTGAGAAAATTGTGAGAAATGAGAAGAAAATGAGAAGAAAATGATGAGAAACTGAGAAGAAAATGATGATAAACTGAGAAGAAAATGATGAGAAAATGAGAAGAAAATGATGAGAAACTGATAAGAAAATGATGAGAAAATGATGAGAAAATGAGAAGAAAATGATGAGTAAATGAGAAGAAAATGAGAAGAAAATTAGAAGAAAATGAGAAGAAAATGAGAAGAAAATGGGAAGAAAATGAGAAGAAAATGAGAAGAAAGTGATGAGAAAAAGAGAAGAAAATGAGAAGAAAATGATGAGAAACTGAAAAGAAAATGATGAGAAAATGATGAGAAAATAAGAAGAAAATGATGAGAAAATGGGAAGAAAATGAGAAGAAAATGGGAAGAAAATGAGAAGAAAATGATGAAAAAATGATGACAAATGGTGAGAAAATGAAAAGACAATGATGAGAAAATGATGAAAAATATTGAGAGAATGAGAAGAAAATGAGAAGAAAATGAGATGAAAATGATTAGAAAATGAGAAGAAAATGATGATAAACTGAGAAGAAAATGATGAGAAAATGAGAAGAAAATGAGAAGAAAATGAGAAGAAAATGAGAAGAAAATGGGAAGAAAATGCGAAGAAAATGAGAAGAAAATGAGATGAAAATGGGAAGAAAATGAGAAGAAAATGATGAGAAAAAGAGAAGAAAATGAGAAGAAAATGGTGAGAAACTGAAAAGAAAATGATGATAAACTGAGAAGAAAATGATGAGAAAATGAGAAAAATATGAGAAGAAAATGATGATAAACTGAGAAGAAAATGATGATGAGAAGAAAATGAGAAGAAAATGATGAGAAAATGAGAAGAAAATGATGAGAAACATGATAAGAAAATGATGAGAAAATGATGAGAAAATGAGAAGAAAATGATGAGTAAATGAGAAGAAATTGAGAAGAAAATGAGAAGAAAATGAGAAGAAAATGAGAAGAAATGAGAAGAAAATAAGAAGAAAATGAGACAAAAATGAGAAGAAAGTGATAAGAAAAAGAGAAGAAAATGAGAAGAAAATGATGAGAAAGAGAAAATGATGAGAAAATGATGAGAAAATGAGAAGAAAATGATGAGAAAATGGGAAGAAAATGAGAAGAAAATGGAAGAAAATGCGAAAGAAAATGAGAAGAAATGATGAAAATGAGAAAATGGTGAGAAAATGAAAAGACAATGATGAGAAATGATGAAAAATATGAGAGAATGAGAAGAAAATGAGAAGAAAATGAATGAAAATGAAGAAAAATGAGAAGAAATGAGAATGATGAGAAAACTGAGAAGAAAATGATGAGAAAATAGAAGAAAGAAATGAGAAGAAAATAGAAGAAAATGAAATGAGACAAAATGAAGAAAATGAGCAAGATGAGAAAATGATGAAAAAATAGAAAATGAGAAAATGAGAAAAATGATTGAGAAAAGAAAAATGAATGATAAACAAATGAGAAAAAATGGTGAGAAAATGAAGAAGATAAAATGAGAAGAAAATGATTAGAAAATTGAAAGATGAATGAAGATATGAGCGAGATGATGAGAAAATGATGAAAATCAGAAAAATGAGAAAATGATGGGAAGAAAATGAGAAGAAAATGAGATGAGAAAGAAAATGAAAATGGGATGAGAAAATAGAGAAGAAAATGCAAGAAAATAGCAAACGAAATGAGAAAAATGAGAACAAATGAAGAAAAATGAGAAAATGAAGATGAAAGGAAAAAATGAAATGGAAGAAAAAGAGAAAAATAGAAAATGAGAAGAAAATGATGAATAAGAAAATGATGTGAGAAAATGAGAAAAAATGAGAAGAAATGATGAATGGGGAAGAAAAAGAGAAGAGAAATGATGAAAATAAAGAAAATGGGAAGAAATATGAAGAAAATGATGAGTAATGGAGAAAAGAAAAGAAAATGAGAGTAAAATGAGAAGAAATGAGAAGTAAAATGAGAAGAAAATGGGAAGAAAATGAGAAGAAAAGTGGAAAGGGAGAGAAAGAAGAAAATGATGAGAAAAAAGATGGAAAAATTGATGAGAAAAATGAAGAAAAGATAGTAAATGCGATGAGAAAATGAGAAAAAATTGATGAGTAAATGTTAGAAAAGAAAAGTGAGAGAAAATGAGAAGTAAAAGGTGAGAAGAAAATGAGAAATGGGAAGAAAATGAGAATTAAATTATGAGTAAACTAAAAGAAATTGAATTGAGAAAAAATTGAGAAATATGGAGTGAAATATGATGAGAAAATGATGGAGAGAAATGAAAATTATAAAAAATTATGAAAATGAGAGAAAAAGAAAACAATGATTAGAAAATGAGAAAGTAATGAGATGATGAGATAAAATGAGAAGAAAAATAAACGAGAAGATGAGAAAAAGAGATAGAAATCAAAGAAAATGATGAAAAATGAGATGAGTAAAAATTTGTGAGAAATGGTGAAATAATAAGAAAATGAGAAGAAATGAGAAAGAAAAGAAAAATGAGATGAAAATGAAGAAGAAACTGATGAATAATGATGAGAAAAAGAGAAGAAAAATGAGAGAAAATGATTAAACTGATAAGAATGAGAAGAAAATGAGAAAATGAGACGGAAATGATGAGAAAAAGAGAAGAAGAAATACAAGAAAATGAGAAATCTGAAGGAAGAAATGATGAATTTGAGATGAAAAATGATGAGAAAATGAGAAAATAAAAAGAAATGAGAAGAAAAATGATAAGAAAGAACAAATGAGAAGAAAATGCAGAGAAAATTTGATTGAGAACAAATGGGGAATATGAGACGAAAATGAGAAAAAGTGAGAGAACTGAGAAGAAAATGATGAGAAAACGAGAATATGGGAAGATGGTGAGAAATGATGAGAAAATGAGAAGTAATGATGAGACAAGAAAAAAATGAGAAAAGAAAATGAGAAGAAATTATAAGAAATAAAACAAAATGAGAAGAAAATGAGAAGAAAATGAGAAGAAAATGAGAAAAATGAGCAAAATGAATGAAGTGGGTGAAAAGACGAAAATGGAGAAGAAAGAGAGAAAAACTGAGAAGAAAATGAGAAGAAAAATGATAGAAACTAAAAAAAATGATGAGAAATGAGGATGAGAAAATATGAGAAAATGATGAGAAAATGGGGAAGAAAATGAGAAGAAAATGCAGAAGAAAATGAAAAATGAGAAGAAAATGAATGAAAAAAAAAATGAAAAATGAGATAGAAATAAAAAATGAGAAAATGAGAAATGAGGAAGAGTGAGAGAAATGATGAGAAATGAGAAAAAATGAATGAGAATGATGAATGATGAAATGATGAAATAAGTTGGTGAGAAAATGAAACTAAAGAAGAAAATGAGAAGAAAAAATGATGATAACTGAGAAAAGATGAGAAATGAATAAGAAAATGATGAGAAGAAAAATAGAAACGGAGAAAATGAGAAAATGAGAAGAAAATGGAGAAGCAAAATGAGAAAGAAAAGATGGGAAAGAAATGGAAGAAATGAGAAGAGAAAGAGAAACGAAATGATGAGAAAATGAAAAATATGAGACAAATGAGAAGAAATAGAAGAAAAGAAAATGACAAATTGTGAGACAATGATTGAGAAATGATGAAAGATAAGAAGATGAGAAAATGAGATGAAAAGAAATGGGAAGAAAATGAAGAAGATGATGAAAATCAGAAGAAAATTGAGAAAAGACTGAAGAAAATGATAAAATCATAAGAAAATGAAAATGAAATGCTGAAAATGACAAATGAGAAAATGGATTGAGAATTGAAGAAAATGATGATAAATGAGAGAAATGATGAGAAAAATGAAATTGAGAAGAAATGATGAAGAAATAGAAATGAGTGAAAGTTTGAATGAGATAATAGAGAAGAAAATGATGACAATGAGAAAAGAGAGAAAATGAATAAAAAGAAAATGAAGAAAATGAAAGAAAAAAAAATGAGAAAAAGATGAGAAGAAATGAATGAGAAAAGAAATGATGAAAAGATGAACAAAGAGAAAATAAAAAATGAGAAGAAAATGAGTGAGAAATGAGATAAAAGAAAAAATGAAAGAAACTGAGAAAAAATGCGAAGAAAATGATGAGAAAATGAAAAATAGCTGAGAAGAAAATTGATGAAGATGAAGAAAATGAAAAACTGAGAGAAACTGGAAAAGGGAAGAAAATGATGAAGAAAATAAAAAAATGGAAATGGTGAGATGAAAAAAGATGAAGAAATGAGAAGAAATGCTGAAGAAACTGAAAGAAAAAAGAATGATGAGAAATGATGAAGAAAAATGATAAGAAAATGATGAGAAACTGAGAAAAAAAAAATGAAGAAAAGAAAAGAAAAGAAGACAATGAAAGAAAATGGAAGAAATGAGAAAAAAGATGAAAAATGAATGAGAACAAATGGTGAGAAAATGAAAGACAATGATGAGAAAATTGATGAAAAATTGAGAGAATGAGAAGTAAAATGAAGAAAATGAGAAGAAAATGATTAGAAATGAGAAGAAAATGATGATAAAACTGAGAGAAAATGATGAGAAAATGAGAAGAAATTGGAGAAGAAATGAAAAATGAAAATGAGTGAAGAAAATGATGATAAGAAGAAAATGATGAGATTGTGAGAAGAAATCATGATAAACAAATATAAGAAAATGAGAAGAAATGAGCAGAAAATGAGATTAGAAATGCGAAGATAAATGAGAAGAAAATGAAGATAAAAAAAAGGAATGATGAAATTGAGAAAAAGAAGAAGAAAAACTGATAAATAAATGCGATCGAGAAACTGGATATGATGAAAACTGATGAGAAAATGAGAAGAAATATAAAATTGAAGAAAAATGATAAAAAATGATAAATAAATAATAATAAGGAAAAATGATAAATAAATACAAAGAAAATGTGAAGAGTGATAAGAAAATGAGAGAAAATGAGAAACAAATGATGAGAAATGAGAGAGAAAATGAGAAGAAATGAGAAGAAATGATGAATGATGAACAAGTGGTGAGAAATGAAAAGACAACTGTTGGAAAATGTGATAAATTGTGAGAAAATGAGAAAGAAAGTGAGAGAGAACAATGATGAGAATGAAGAAGAAAATGATGAGAAACTGATAGAAATGATGAGAAAATGATGAGAAATGAGAAGAAAATGATGAGTAATGAGAGGAAATTAGGAGAAACTGAGACAGAAAAGTGAGAAAGAAAATGATGCGAAAATGATGCGAAAATGATCAGAAAATGAGAAGAAAATGAGAAGAAAATGAGAAGAAAATTAGGAGAAAATGAGAAGAAAATGAGAAGAAAATGAGAAGAAAATGATGCGAAAATGATCAGAAAATGATAAGAAAATGAGAAAAAAAATTTTAAAAATGAGAAGAAAATGAGAAGAAATCTGGAGGAAAATGAGAAGAAAATGGAAAGAAAATGAGAAGAAAATGATAAAAATGATGACAAAATGAGAAGAAAATGATAAGAAAACGATGAGAAAATGAGTAAAAATTGAAAAGAAAATGAGAAGAAAATGATGACAA